>NC_092205.1:100830831-100844582 GCF_043381705.1 Parasteatoda tepidariorum | reverse complement strand
AACATTAGGAGGTTCGTCACCTGCATACATCCCACTAGTTTATTTCAAAATTGGCGAGTCACACTTCCCTAGTTTCCCTTGTTAGTACTCGGGTATTTAGTATATTAAGAAATTGTGCACTGGATACTTTGGTATTTAATAAAGCGGCCGTGACAGATGGACGAAAGCCAATGATGCTGAATGAATAGTGGTAAACTGTTACAATGGTAACACGTGCCTAATGTAATAAGTATCTAATGTTTGTACATTGGTAATACATTTTTTATGCACCCCTGCCCCCAAAAAATGAATAAGTACCTGAAATTTTGAAGATACAGTCAAATCTAGCTATAGTGAACACCCGGATATAGTGAACGAAATGTTCGCTCCCGGTCTTGCTATGCACATATAATATTATTTTTTGCTGATATAGTGAAGCAAAAGAAGAGAGGATATTATGAACTTGTATAGCAGGTGTTTATTATGACTATGATTTATGGTATTATGACTGATTCTTCTGATTAACGTCTTTGACTGATTTTTTTTCCTTATTTTTTAGTAATTTTGAAATTTTCACATAACATACATATACTGATTTTTAAAACCATCTATTCAGTGGAATGTAGCCATAAGCATTTTTTCTTGTTTGCTTCTTCTATCCCTAAATAAAGGGCATCCCTAAATTGTTTGGCCGCAAGACGAAGAGTTACAAAAAATAAAAGTTTACACATTTTTTTGTTATTACATATTGTTTTCTGGTCATTTTTATATTACTTTTTATGGGTCATTTATTTAAATAATGTATAACAAAAGGAAACACTTCGAAAAAATGAGTTAAAATTGTTTGCAGTACGAATATAGTGAACTTCCGGTTATAGTGAACCGAAATTTCGGTCCCTTGAAGTTTCACTCTATCGGGGTTTTACTGTATAACGGGAATAGAATAACTTTTCAGTTTGTGAATGATATTTTTTGACTTTTTTTAGTTTTTTGGGAAGATGAGAGATGGCAAAGCGGCTCTTTCTTTGCGGCCATCAAACATTCTTTCGAAGATCTGTGGTGGCAGCCATAACATTGTTGGCTTCTTCACTTCTTATATGTGGAGTGGTTATCAACAAAGCATTCTATGCAGGGGCAGCCGTCCTTTTCGCTTTACTTCTCTTCTACATCTGCCTCCATAAGACAGTCTGGAAGAAAGTTAAAGTAAGTTCAAACAAGATTTTTTTTTCTTCTTAACTGCTTTCTTTGTCATTCTTTCACTGCCTTTTCTGCCTCAAAGTCTTTAACACATTCTCCTGATCGGTAGGGCGCTGGACACACGTTTGTGAGAACAGAAGTTCGAATCCAGATGGCCGAAGACTATCCATGGTGACGGGTGCACGTTAAAGCTGTCGGAGCACTAAGTCTTCCATGTTCCAGTAACAAATAATACCTCTCGGGGTACTCGATTGGAGATGGATCGTTCTGAGGCTCGGGCCAAAATGACGGTCTGGGGACGAATGAATGTATGGGTCCACCCTATAAACGGGTGCAACGAATAGGTGTGGCAGAAGTCGAACCCTTGGCCATAGATGGCGCCACTGGAAAAAAGAAAAATCGCACTTCCAGTGCCTTAATGGCCTGCGGCAACAACAGCATCACAATCTCTTTTCATCGGCCGGGATAGCCTGGTGGGTAGGGCACTGGGCCCATGTTCAGGAGGTCGTGGGTTCGATCCCTGCCTGTCGAAGTAGTAAATGGTGACAGATGCACGTTAAATTTATCGAGTCACAAAAGTCTTCCATGTTCTAATAGCAAATTTTACCTCTGTGGGTACTGATCCAGGAGTTTCCCTGTCTTCTGGATGGGTTCAAAATGACAAGACTACGGAGTGGAACATGAGTGGTTGTAAACCCATAAAATTGGATCGGCTGCTCAACGACGGTTATAAAATGAAGTAAAGTTTCTTTCCATTGGTGATCACGAAAATTGGTGACGCTTGGCAAAAGTCTAACGTAGCCATTTCGTTTGCTAAAAGTATCGTTCCAATTCCATTCAAGGTTTTCCTCTGTAAAAATTACGTTTTTGGTAATAAAAAAGTGGGTGCTGCTATTTGGAATTTTCGAAATTTTACCCTGAGAGCTGCGCAATAGCTTTTAACATCATTCTTGAGTGCATACTGTATACAAAATTTTACTCCTCTCATTCAAAGGGTATGTTCTCCAGAGTCGAATCAACCTGTGTCTCTTAAATTATTGAGTTGTTTTAAGGAGTTAATACGCAACTGTATTGTTGTTTTCCTATTTTAATATTATGCATGCAGTATATGTTCCGCAGTGGACTGATCGTTAAGACACGGTTCCCAGCAGATCACCAAAGTCAAGTGTCTTACGTACATAGANCACTTGGATCAGTCTGCTTAGGGACCGAGGGGGTGCGGTATAGGTCCTCGTTAAACTGTTCTACCGTAAAGTGCTAGACTCATTAGTAGTAGCAGTAGTTCATGCTAGTAGTTCATTTACGTCACACTAGAGCTGCACAATGGGCTATTGGCGACGGTCCTTGAAACATCTCTGAGATTGAGCCGAAGACATGCCATCATAATTTTTATCCTCGACAGAGGTGATGGCACTCTCGCTTCGGTAACCCAACGAGCTGTACGCGAAGTCGAGTACTTTACGGTCTAACAGTTTAACGAGGGCCGATACCACGCACTCTCGGTCCCTACGCAGGTTGAACAAAGTGGTCACCACTGACCACAGCCGATGATGCTTGACTTCGGTGTTCTACTGGGGAAAAAAGAAACAAAGGGAACAATAAAATGTGCGGTTGTGCTGTGTTCTGCTAAGGAAACAAGAAAAAATTTTTTACATTGCTTTTCAGATTTGTAACGTAACTTATGGAGGGCACTTCAGTCTATAAGAGCTATTTAATGCTTTTTTGCAACATGGCAGACCATTTTGATTGAAATATTAGCATCTGAACATGCAAAACATTGTTTTACACTTTCTCTTAGTTGGGTATGAACTTTGTTACTACGTTACAAATGTAAAACTTGAAATCTAGCGGGACAATTTTTCTGGTTTTAAACGCAGAATGTAGCAAAGCGTTCTTTTCCATCTCATTTTTTTTTTCTAAATCAAACTTTAGACAGTACTTTAACTATATGGAATATTATCTTTGAAATTAAAGTATTCGATGCTGATAGAACACGATTTTTTTAAAATGTGTTCTGTGCAATTTTAAAAATATTGCACAATTTAGAACTACTAGTAACAACAAAAAAAACATTGTTTTAATAAACTTTATAATAGATGCATTTTTTTTCCAGGCGAAGAAAATTGAAGTGTTCACTTTGAACGGCCTTGATTATTTTTCTCAAGTGCCTTCTGGTCGAAAATCAGACTATCCAATGGGCCCATATCTCATCATGACACTACCCACACCGGACACACCCAAACATCACTTCAAAAGGAAGTAAGCTCTTTCATTTACTTTAATTTTATACTTGGTACTCATTGCAGTACTCATTGCAATACTCATTGCAGTACTCTACTCAAGATCAGTTCAAATGTTCAATAGAAGTGGATCATTTGGGAAACAGGAAAAAGTTAAGACGTTTTAATTTAAACAATTATAAGAATGACAGATTTAAAAAAAATTGTAGCAAATATAAAATAAAGAATGAAATTACCTTTCTTATAAGCACCTTTTTGCCATTTGGAGCTCACATTTCCAATGCCAGACCTATTTATGACCGCAACTCTCAAATGCGCCATCTGGGCAAAAGACCGGCTCCATGTCTTGATCTTCGCCCCCTCTGCGCAGTTGTATGGGAATGTATTACAAAAATTTCCCCTTGTGTAATATTTTTTGCATTTAATTACCAAAAATATTTTCTTAAATTTCAAATTTGCTTTCTTTAAGAACTATGTTTAATGCAGTTTTTGATTTAGCATCCTAGCTTGAAAAATTTTAATCTATCTAAAAATCATGACAGAAACTTCCTTCTTCTACGACCATCCACAAGCTAATGGTATTGTCCTTAGGAAGAGAGTTCTGCTCTGCGCAAACCCGTTTCGGTTGCCAATAAAAATGAATTGGTTGTTAAACAGATAACTTAAGAGATGGAATTTTGTATATCATCAATCTTTTCTTTGAATAATATTTTGTTCACATACCAATTTTTCTAAATAATTTTCATAACATCAACAAATTCAGTTTTTATTTTAACCTATATCACCCAACATTTAAGCATCCAACTCATGCAAAATTTTCTGATCAAAATTGTAGAAATCTCCCATACATCATCATGAGATAGTTCCAGAAGTCGCCATTAGTGATCTCTTAGTACGGTATGAATATATCTTAGAATATTTGAACAAACTGATATCATTAATCAGCAAGTACATTAATAGTTGCACAATACACCCGAAAAAAAAACATGTAACACCAGTTATAAAATTTTAAAATCTGTTTTTCAAAATTGTTAAGATTAAAATGATGTGTTAAATTTGAAATCTTTTTAGAAATCATTCAACTTTTACTTATTATTTATAAGACGATTTGGAGAGCTTGATTGATCACCATTTCAGAAGAATGGGATTATTATAACGAAAGTCTACTTAGAAGGAAGATTGAAAAATCTACTTTTGGATTATTTTCCTGAAAAAACATTTTTTTGCAATTTTCTTTCTTTAAAATAATGAATTCAAACATGTAGTTTTTACTAACTTGTATTATATTATATAAAATCTATTATAAATTTTAATCATAACTTATTATTTATAAAAATGATTCTATTCTAATTTTTCTTCAAAAGAAATTTATGTAAAATGTTAAAATATGCAGTGCAATTTTATTTCTGAGGTTAGAACGCGTAATCCCAATCATTTTATCAAAAGTTATTTAGGTGTTCCATCTCTAATTTTATGAGCTGTACATGAATAAATTGTCACTTCAGAAACACGTCTGCACGTTGAAACCTTCAATAATTAGTGTTCCAGTAGAAGTAGAATAATTTTATTATCTTAATTGCATTTAATAAATAGCATAATTAGGGAAACAGCATATTTTTTTAAATCAAACTATCCAAATGAATTTTAAAAAAATTCGAAATAATTCTACGGTTAATGAGCGGTTTTCCACTACACAGAAAAACCAGATACAACTTCGTAATTATAATATTGGAAGCCTAATTTAGTGCAAATTCACTTCAACCTTAGTCAGGAGTTAAATTGAACTATATATCAGTTGATCATAATATCGTGAAACCAAGTTTAAAGAATAGAATGATATGGTTCAATTTAACATCATATTAATCATCAAGAATACAGAATTATTAGACGAACTGTAAGATTCTATGTAAAATCTTAATTACCAGGTGATACTCTACAGCTTTATTGCTTTTACGTGGTTTGCACTTATTTACGTTCGAGTATCAATTGTTTAAATTAGACGATATATAATATAAATTCGGCGATTAGATAAATTGAACGATATATTATATAAAATATTTATTATATCTGGTATTATATTAGTATATTGCAATAATTGGACCAAATTATTAGACGCACTGTAGTGTTTTAATAATTACGTGCTTTGTGCTCGTTTATATGCGATACTTTTATATTTAAACATACATGTCCTGGGTTCTTATTCAGGAGATTCTTATATACATCCTATTTGGCAAACCGGTTTCAGTTACATAAAAATAATACAGCTGTATAGTGTTGTTGTTGACGCAGAGTTTAGGCAGAGTGGGTACCATTGTTCATATTTTCCAGTGGAGCCATCTATGGCCAGGAATTCGACTTCTGCCACACCATACGTCACACCCGTTTATAAGGCGGACCCATTCATACATACATTCATTCATCCACAGATCGTAATTTTGATCTGAATACCTGAACGATCGATCTCCAATTCAGTACCCCCAGAGGTATTGATTTGTTATGGGAACAGGGAGAACTTTTGCGACTCGACAGATTTAACGTGCATCAGTCACTTTACTACGCGGGGAGTCTTCGGCCGGCCGGGTTCGAAGCCATGAAATCTCGGACATGGGCCGAGAACCCTACCGACCAGGCTGTGCCGGCAGATGGAATCGTGCACACAGCTGTATAGTGTATCACCTGAAAATAAAGATCATAGTGCGTAAATAATTTGACTCGGCACTGTATATAGCAGATTTGCTAAAGCATTTCATGAGTTCGTTTTGTCTAATCCATTGTTAATTATTTTTGCAGAGCTAAAAATGAACCACCCCTGGCCAGTGTCGAAACATTAACGCCTTCTCTTGCTTCTTCAACGTATAGCATAGACAGTGTTGTGTGAAAATATCCTTTTTATGAATTTTCTATTAGAGTTATATGTTTGTTAAGGAGTGTGAGTGCTGCTGTTACGACAATCAAGACTTTTATCTTCAGTAATCATTGGAATATATATTGCGTCGTTGAATAATTCAACAATTCCGGCTCTTTGAAAAATATACACTGCAATCAGTCTGATTTATTTTTATGTAATTTGGCAATACTCCAAGATCAGAGAGGACTTATTGTAAATAGTATTATTATAGATTTATGGATTGCGATAAGCGAGTCAGATTAGTTATTTACTCGTTTCCTATCTTATCTGAAAGCAAAATTGATGAATTTAAATAGACATAAAAAATGTACAACAGATTAGAAAATAATGAGGACGTTTCCAATTAGCCTGTCTGATTGCAAAATGCTAAGGATATTTTCAAAGAGCCGGATTTTTCAATGTACTTATGACAAAATAAATTTATACATTTTAGTGCCCGCTCTTGTTGGCAACACTTACACTGTGATATTATTCAGGGCCCACACAGGCCGATAAAGCCTGGGATCTTTCAATTCCTCGAAATTTCATGACTAATTACTTTTGGTAGAGATGGGGGTATATCAATGTACTGTGAAATGTCGATTTTTAGACATCGCTATAACACTATTTTAAAGAGTATTCTCTTAAGATATCGCAAATAGGAAATTTATAAACAACGACATCAAGATAATTTTCGATTGCTATATCACAAGTATTATCGAATATAACGTTCCGATCATTATCAAATGCATTATTATCGCGATCATTATCGAGTGGGATAATATCGCGAGTTAATAATAATTGCCAAATCGTTATCTATACTAATAATGCTCACTATCTTATAGTATTCGATAATATCGTAGGTATTATAAGTATTAATAATTTTCAAATACGATACCAGCGTGAACATTATCGGCCTCTATAAGTATCAAGTAGAATATCGTGAATACTACATAGATAACTGCAATTATCTATTATGTTGATATATTTCATTTCTAACAGAAATATTGACTTGTGTAAAAATAAGTTAATTAAATTAGAAAATATAACGTTAATCGTGAACTGTCTTTGCAGACAATACATAGCGACATTACATATAATCCAGCACTACTGGAAACTTTCTCCTATTATATTAATACAGTCCAACCTCGCTATAGTGAACTCCCAGATATAGTGAACAAAACGTACACATGGAATGTTATTTTTTGTGAATAGAGTGAACCAAAAAAAGAGAGTTTTCTGTCTTCGACTGATTTTTATTCTTGAAATTTCTACATATTTACCTATTTTTAAAACCATCTATTTAGTGGAATGTGTTTGCTTCTTTTATCTCATTTTCCCATTTCTAAATTTTTTATACCCAAGACGAAGAGTCATTAAATTTAGCACATTTTCTGTTATTGTTTTTTAGTCATTTTTGTGCTTCATTTAATGGATCATTTATTTAAATAATGTGTTCAGAACGATTAGTTAAAATTGTTTGCGGTATGGATATAACTCCCCGGTTATAGTGAACCGAAATTTCGGTCCTTTAAAGGTTCACTATAGCGAGGTTTGATTGTATAAACTATTAACATTAAATCATTGAGAAATTTGTTTTTATTTTTCTATGTCTGTACCATTGGTTAAAAGATAACTAAAATTCAAATTAAAACTCATTGCGCGAAATAATTTTTACTCATTTTCAATTAATATACACAAGCAATTATTCGAGCTGTATCTATAGTGGATACAAAAGAAGTAATAGAAAACGTTAATGTTGAAAGAATAGAGGCATGTAAGATGGATCCTGATGATATGGCAATCAATCAATGTCCCACCGACTTTTTTTATTAAAATAATTCAAAGTTAAAAACTTTGCTAATGGTTTCCGTTGTGAGTTCATCATACGAATATGTACTTTCGTTTTTATCCGTGCATTACAACTGCTTAGTTATCTTAGGAATATTGAAACCGCTGGGGGATTTTTTAATACTAAATTTAAAGCGTGTTCTTCGAAGCTTTTTCGCAATAAAAATAAATAAAATATATAAATATCGTAACATACTATTAAAATTATTTTAAAAAATCGACAAAAAAGTTATGATCGCCTTATTAGATCATTGGTTACCCATATGTCAAATGATTTTTCTTTCTGCCTTTTTCTCAAATGCTTTTTCCACAACATTTCAAATAATGGGTCGCAAAAACTGTCCCAATTGAAGTTTGTCGTCGGATTGGTTTTCAAATCCTGTCTATGTAGGTGGTTCAAGACGTCACAAAATACTTTTCCTTCTTCAGCATTTCTATTTATATTGAAATCACCGTCAAGCCAGTCATTATACCTTAATAACAAAACGGAAATAAAAATAATTTAAATTATTATTATGTTAATACATTAAGAATGCCTGCTAGTGAAAATAAAAAGACAAACAGCAGCTGTCGCCATAGCAACGCATGCGCACTGTTTATTATTTTCTTACACTAGGGTGTAGAAACCTATACTTCCGGGTCACTGTTTCCGGTGTATTTTGAAGCCTCACAACGTGATCATTTTGTCTTGAGATTCTCTTGAGTAGTATTTCTTGTATACCTGATTTATTATTTGTCTTTAAAAGTGTTTTTATTTGAAGACCTGTCATTTCAAGAATAGTCATTTGAAAAAAGAATCGATATAAAACACCTTGACAACAATATTGAAATTTAAAACTAAATGATAATTTGTAAAATGAATTTAATCTCGCTGCTCGAACAGTTTACTAACTCTATCGTATGATGCTAACGTATGCATGGTTTGCAACAAGAACGGACAGGAATAAACAAAAGAGGTCAAATCGGGACTACCAAAAAAAAACGAGTTCTTTTAAAATGTAGCAACCATGTCATCTTTTTTAACACATCTATAAATAACTAAAACAAATTTTCGCTTCAAAATCACCAGAATTAACTAATATCATTAATATCTTATGAAATAGAGCAGATTTGAGCACAGATAAATTGTATAATTTATTTCTTTTATTAAGAACAAAGTTATCTGTTTGAAAATATAGCCTCACAAAACAAACTGTAATAAGCAGCTGTATACTTTCTAAGCGGAAGTAGGGCCGGTCAAGAGATTGTTGTTTACATTACATAAAACAGCAACCTTAAATAATTAAAAAATCATAGTTTGACTGAAGCTTTAAATTCGAAACAAAACTTTAAGTTGAAATTGTATATGCTCTTCTATTGGAAAAAATTGTCGATCAAAATGGATAAACAACTTGATAATTTGGAAAAAAATTATAAAATTTATAATGAGTTGCCAATTTGGTGCGAACACCTAGATAAAATTCTTGAAAATTAACGAAGAATTTTTAATTTTTGGATAGGTTTTTATAGGCACAAACAATGCAAAGTTGGTGTCACTTATTTTAAAACATTAAAAAATTAGATAACAAACGTTTTTCATTATAACAAAACTTTTTCTCAATTTTGCGCCATTTTTATAATCAGTATATAGAATGATGACTAAAAACGGTTTAACTAAGCTGTCATAAATAAATGATACAAACTCAAAATAAGCTTAAAAATAGTTATCCGTGTTTTAGAAGATGAAAGAGACTTTGAAGAACAGTATTAAAATATTTCATTTACATTCATTCAGCGGTTTACATAGTGTGTAAATGCGTAAATTTTATTGTACTGTGATCATTTTTCATCCTGCTGTTTTATGTAAATCGGTACTTGCAACTCGAAAAATGATTATGTCTTAACTATATGACTGAAATCAGATTAAATTGGGTATCTGTAAGCGATATCATGCGTGTGTATCGAACCTGATAGGTTTCTGAATCGACACATGTCACGATTTACCAACGATGACGTCACTTGCAGGCATTCAATCGTGTTAAATGTCAAGAGGACGCGTCCCAAAATGTTAGTCATTTTATACTATATTTTCTGGATTTACTAGGGACTCAGTATCCGCACTCCTAGCGGTTGTTTATTAAAGCGAATCCGAGACATAGTCACGTAATACAGCATGAGGTCACTTTCAGTTTTACCTGGTGTGAAACCACGGAGTTATGGGTCATTTCTTGAAGAACAAAAAAAAAAAAAAAAAAAAAAAACTTNTAGCATACAAAAAAAAACAAAAAAAAAAAAAAAGACTTTCTAACGTTTTTACCTGTTGCTAAATGCATTTATGATCTTCTCCTTAACTCTAAAACACATTAAAGATTGTCTCTTGGTAACTTCATTCTCTTTAGATCAGCAACATTAAAAGACTTGAAAAATGCATTAATGCTCTATAGAAATGCATTAATACTCTATAGTCTATGATAAGAATGTTTTGCGTGAAATCTCTAAAAATTCTGAAATTTCCTTTACACTACTTTTTCTACTTAGCTCTCAAAACATTAAAAAGACCAACTTTTTTGTGACGTTGCCTCCAATCATAATTTTAGACATTTCAAAAAATACCAAACTATTAAAAAAATATAGTTTGTATCTTAATGTGCATGGTATAGCTTGTAAGCGGAGCTCAACTTTTTTAATAGTCCAGGTTGAAGTAATTACCAAAGTCATTTCAACTTGCTAACTAGTAATTGTCCTAACTCGATTTTTTCCTGCTTTGAAAATAGTACATTATTAGATGCCCTAAATGCAGAACTATTAATAACTGGGGTTTCAGGAGACTTTCAGAGTGAGTGATTAAGCCTCAAGCCCAGAGGACACAATTGCCTCCAGAAATGACGCATTTCTTTTGCATCAGTTCCCACAGGGCTTATCATCGTGTCTTGCAGGTGGAAGACTTTTTTTTAAGCTCCTTTGGTGCGTGATCTTGTGTGAAAAAGTGCTTGTCAGTATATTGAATAGCACCATGTTAAATAGAGTGAGACACGAATTAAGCTATCACATTGATGTATATGTTACTGGCAAAGTATGAAACGCCAGCATTGTGTAGAATGCATAGGCATTGTATAGAACATCGGATGTTTTTAGGCAAAGAATGAAATGTGAGAATTATTACATACTTTCCCTAGGCATTACATAGAATGCCTAGGCTTTCTATAGAATGCCAAATGCTATTTAGGCAAAGTATGAAATAAACGTCCTGATGAGGTTATTATGTAAAAGATGTGCATGTTACTGTGAATGACAGAAATCAGTGGTTGTTGACTTTCACCGGTGAATGTTGACA
Source organism: Parasteatoda tepidariorum (assembly GCF_043381705.1). Classification (NCBI taxonomy): domain Eukaryota; kingdom Metazoa; phylum Arthropoda; class Arachnida; order Araneae; family Theridiidae; genus Parasteatoda; species Parasteatoda tepidariorum. Next base: position 100,833,115 of record NC_092205.1, on the reverse strand, counting down.
ATCACATAGTCGCTTTGGTGAATGTCCGAAATATTTATGACATCCGATTTGAAGTTAATTTATTTATGGATATGCTTACATTTATTCGATATTTTAATACTTACTGACGATAGATTAGAAGAAATATCAGTGTTTGGAGTATCGGACAAATGTATACCGGGCATTGGCACTTGACCTTAAAAAAATATCAATGCGGGATATACCGAGCAAATGTATACTGAGCAATGTCACTTAACTAGATCTAGTATGACTAGACCTTTGGTAAATGTTCGAAATATATACGAGGTGTAGTGCCTCTGCCCGGTATACATTTGCCCGGTATGCGACTTTACACATTGTCGACTCCCGGGCACCTCCACTCGCCGCGGTTTTATTTGTCAACTGTTTCACCGCCTTATCTAGTAACCCTCACTCAGAGGCAACCCTACCACGCCGCAATACAGCACTCGCAAAAGTCATAAACGAATATTCGCGCTCATAGATATTTTTAAAAGTTGCTTGTTGAATTAAGTTAAAATTTTATCCNTGACGTTTTGAATTTGTCATTTTTGAATGACATTTTGACGAATCGGAGATGTATTTTATACTTTGCGGTTTCTCATTTGGCATTCTATAGAATGCCTACGCAATGGGTGTAATATAAATCATTTCATACTTTGACGGCTAATTTTAGACATTCTATACAATGCCGGATTTCATACTTTGCCGGTAACATATACAAGAGTTCATACAAAGAGTAAAGGCTGTAAATGAAACTTGAATTGTGTCAGTGCAATTTTAATGCTGTGTTCAGTTTTGCTGTAAAGGCATCACTCTGTGTACTGGTGGAGAGCTAGAGGTCACAATTCTGACAGCCGGCGTCTGCTCGTGCATGTTAAATCTAAAGAGGTTCCTTCATTGGTGGAAGAGTTAGCGTTTTGGAGTAGCGTAGGTGTAGTCTACGTCGTCGGACCTGGGTCAAGATTACTAAGACTGTTAGAAGATAGAGCCCTGTCCGTGTTAAACCAGTTTTTGATACTGATCTATTAACCTTCTGAAACCCCAATGGTCTACTCAACTAAAAAATCAGTTGTTATTGTGGTCGGATATTGTATAAATATTTTAGTCTTAAATTAGGCAGATTAATATGTCATTGTCTTTTTAATCAGGTACAAATTTATGAGGTTACTGCTTTAATCATAAGTGCCGAACATTCTCTATATGTTATAGATCAAGTGTTCAACGGCAATGGTAAACTATTATATCAATTCAAGGTTCTGTAATTTTCAATCACAGAAGAGAAATGTTTCAACTCAAGCGACCTATAGCTTCAAATAACTGTTGCCGCAGCGACAATCATTGTTACTCACAATCTGCTCCAATCGAAAAATATTGCATTTCAAAAAGGCTAGCACTATGAAGTGTTGAATATTTTAATCTTTGCAAATTAATAAAGTTTATATGTAGATTGGAAAGTCTTAATATTCATTTATACTGTTTTAAACTCAATAATTATTTGAGTTATATTACACAGACTTTTCAAGAACTTGAAGGGTTGCCAATAATAATAATGATTAAATATTTTGTCAAAGTTTCCCAGGTTTAAGGACCATTCTCATTGTCTGCAATTTTTTCGCATGCGAATGAGAACGTGATTAGCGAAGTTTTCGTGGGTAAAATTATTTCGCCAATTTTATCCGGATGCGATTTTCTGCTATGGTGAAAAGTCGCATCCAGTGAGAATGATTATTTAAAGAGATTTCATTTATTTAAATTATACTTCTACTTTAAACACAAAAAAGAATAAAAAATATTATTTTGCATGTTTGTTTCTTTTTTTAAACGACACTGTTTTCTTTCGGACAGAAAAAAGGGAACAAAATTAAGTAATTATGGGCCGGAAACTGTGTGAAACAGTTGTATTTAATTGAATAAGGCTATTTTTTTAATGAATTAGAATAGTCTTAAATTGCGTCATATAACCATTTTAAAATATTTCACCATTTTGATAAGAGAAACATTTGATGAAGAAATTCTTGGAGCACTATAAATGAATCATTGCATTCTTTTTTTTTAAAATTATGTTGTAACTTCCCACACCGCAAATTAATATTGGAAAAGAATTTTTAATCATTGATAATTATACGATTTTGTATAAGTCTTTATATCGGAATTTTTAATTCAAAATGAGAACTTCGGTAGCTTCTTTAAATCTGTGTATTTGCTTGATATCATTATACTTTTATATACATTTTTAAGTTTAAAAAAATGTTTTGTAGTTACGTTGTTTATCAATTACTGTGCA
>NC_092205.1:100825617-100830331 GCF_043381705.1 Parasteatoda tepidariorum | reverse complement strand
TTTTTTTTGTTTAATTTATTTAGCACTTTTTTTAAGCATACAAATAATTTTTAACGAACTTATTTTTTGAATTTTCTTTCTATATTGTTATGTAAATATATTGATAAAATTCAATTTTATTTATTTTTTTATTAATTGTTTTTAAACTAAGAAATCTTTCGTTATTTGCACGATCATTTATAGAAAATATAACATTAATATCTTTCTTAAGCAAAACATATACATCAAATTCACAAATTGATTTAAATCAATCTGAGTCTGAAGTTTTGATAGAAATCCGACTTTCTGCGCCTTACAAGTAAATGAACTTCAAAAATACTATATCGCGATATATCGCTATATCGCGATGCATAATTGACGATGCATCACGATACAAGATTTCTTGTATCTCCCAGTCCTACTTGCCGAAGCTCGTTAAATTTATGACAATTTGCGAAAAAAATACTTTTTAATAATTATTTGTTATTTTCGATTATTTATAGCAAAATTTAAATTACGAAATAAATTATTTTAAGTGACAAAATAGAAAATTGGAATAAAATCTGCTGAGTAGTTGCTATCCGTATGCTACTCCGTTTTCATAATGTAAACCAGTCCCCCATGGTTTGGTGTGGTTCCTGTTTATAAAGGAAAAAAATCAACATTTAGGAGCATGCACTCTCCTCTCCCCTCTGCCACTATAGGGGTTGGGGGGGGGGAGAAGAAAATTTTTCTCTTTTTATTTATTATTGTTTATTCTGAATTTTACACTATCGGCACTGCACTGTTAATAAAGATATTTCTTTAAGAATACATTAATATCCTTCATATTGATTAAATCTAATAACACATTTTAACAAAGAAAGAGAGAATAAAAAGGAAGTACATGTAGAGTTGCCCTAATTTAATTTTATTTTTTTTGCACTGCCATTATTACGCTTTTAATTCAATAGTATGAGAATTGTTTCTTTTAAAAATTATTATTATAAAGTAAATTCCGCGTTACAGTTTAAGAGAAAGTTATTTAGAAAGGTGGTCTTATCTTATAAAACCATTTTACAATTACCATTTTTGTGCAAATAACATTAATATACTCTTATAAATAACAGTTAAAGAGATTTGTTAAAAGGCTTAGAACTTAACGATCAGTTCCATGCCCAATGAGATGCAAGGAAAAAAAAGAGTATTTAATATATCCGTCCTTTTAGTACGGGCGGATACATTAAATTACGGGCGTGAACTCATCAAATTAGTTAACAATATAATGTTATAAATGTTATTTAATAATAACATGTTATTTAATAATAACAATATAATGTTATAATGTTATTCAAAACAATTTATCCCCTAGCCTGACGGTATTCTAACCTATGATCCGCTTATCACTCAAGATATTTCACCTCAGCACTGTGGTCGGTGCAAGCCAGATGCGGCTTCGTATCAACAGTGGGATACGAACCCGGTTCACCTCATTGGAAGGTGAACGCTCTACCCGCTGAGCAATCACGGATCAATTTTAACTTAAGTAGAAAAGCTGTTTTTTAACCAATAAACAACAATTATTGCGAAGCAGCCATCTGGGTTGGTATGTATATATATATATAAGNTGTATATATATGCACTATCTGGAAGAAAGTGACGGGACACCCATCGAAAAGTAGAAAAGTCGACAATACAGCTGACACATGCGCAAAAATAGGTATCACGTGTCAGCCATATCCTATAAATACTCTGTGGAGTCGACTGTGTTTGTTTTTGTCAAGATGCCACCACGGAAAGAGTTGTCTGAGTTCGAGAAAGGTGTGTTAGTTGGATTACTTCTTGCCAATGTGGGGAACTATCCCGTCTCCGTAACTGCTCAAAATCAACTGTTTCACATGTTCTGTGTCGCTGCAAGACTAAGGGACACTATCAGAACAAACCCCGAAGTGGACGACCTACAGTTCACACCAGCAGAGATCGGCGGGTGCTCGGCAGGGAGATTCGAAGTAATCGTCAAACACCCTTGGATAACATCGCTAATGAGTTTAGACAAGCCGTTTCGACCAAGACTCTTCGTATCGAGGCCCATAAATTAGGTTACACTGGACGTTTGGCGGCCCATAAGCCCTTGATTACGAAAACCAACAAGAGAGCGCGCTTTCGATGGGCCAAAGACCACCGTACTTGGACTCTTGATGACTGGCAACGCGTCCTTTGGAGTCACGATTTACCCTTTTCCATTCCGATGGGCGTGTTTGGGTATGGCGTTTACCAGGAGAACGCCTTTTGCCCGAGTGTGTCGTCCCAACTGTAAAGTTTGGTGGAGGAGGATTGATGGTATGGGACTGTTTCTCCTGGTATGGAGCTAGCCCTCTGGTGAAGGTTGATGGATGGTGAATACCAATGGATACTGTGATATTCTCGACAACCATGTCCTTCTTACCTTGTGGACAACGTACGGTATGGATGATTGCTTGTATCAAGACGACAACGCAAGATCCCATGTTGCAAGGAGGACTCTTGATTGGTATGTGAACAACAACGTTAAACGCATGGAGTGGCAGCAGAGCCCTGATCTTAACCCATTTGAACATCACTGGGACGAATTGGACCGTCGGTTGAGGGCCTGCACCCCCTCCCCAAAAGCAAGCATGAACTATGGAATTTCCTTTTGAACATTTGGAAGGAAATTCCTCTTGCCACAAAGGCTACTTTAGTGGAAAGCATGTCCAGAAGGGTTGCAGCTGTGATCGCAGCCAAAGGTAGCCCTACCTCCTATTAATTTTAATAAATATGGGTTTATGTCGTTATAGTGTTGTGTCCCGTCACTTTCTTCCAAATAGTGTAGTAGGGGAGGGGGGAATTCCAGTTTCGTAGAGCTAACAGAAAATAACATAAATATGCAATTTCAATTACCTATAAATAAGTAAGTGTACAAACTATATGAAAACTGATCTATTGATAGTAGTTTCAAATAAAAGTTAATAATTGAACCAACTAGGTTGGAAAACTGATCAAATCAGATTACAGAACAGGGTCAAATATTGATTACCGTCATGTGGGGCTACTTTGTGCAGGATTTCGCAGTTTTTGAACTTCGACATGTAAAAATACTGTATTAATTCAAACTTTAGTAAAATTTATCTATATTATTGTCAGATGCATCGAAAAAACTCTTATTAATTTTCTATAAACCTTTATTACAATATTTACAAGCTATAAAAAGTGATCCACTTCTATTCTTAACAATCTCCATTAAAACATAAACTGATAAACTGTTGCCATTCGAATATATATAAGTATTAAACTAAAGAATGAAATATTAAAGATTATGAACGATGACATCATTACAAATTCTTTACGCGACATCCTCCCACATTGGTTAAATATTATTTAATCAACTAGAACATTTCCTAAAAATGCATAAACAAGCAATAAACATAAATTTTAACTACATATAAAATTACTAAATGCATTATATACTATATCTAAGAGTAAAAAGAAACATTTCCAAAATAAGCATTGAAACACTAATTTGTAAGCTTAAAAATAAATAATGTTATCTTTCAGTCATCCAAATATCTAATAGGTTTCTTAATCACCCGACCACTTCTGGTCGTAATATCTTTTACTAGTTTATCAGCTAAAAGTGATTTTTGTGTCTCTCATGGTTTAATAGTGAATTCTCCACCAGAACTTATTTCCAACGGATAGAGGTGTTGGACAGGTCCCAGCAATTCTCCAGAAGATGTCTTTAATTTCACTACTCGAACCTTTCCATCTTTACCAGGATACGACTTCTCCAATGCTTAGTTGAAAACAATTTGGCCTCTCTTTACTTTGCTTTAACAGTCCGAGATATTCAATTCTGAATCTTTTCTTAAGTTGTAGAGTTTGCTGAAATCTCCATCTTTTCTTCAAATCTATTTGATCAATATCGGGTACTCCCACCGATCGTATTTTTTGTAAGAACAATGCCGGTGTCAGTGGCATCAAATCTTCTCTATCTTCGGAAAGATAAGATAAAGATCTTGAATTAATTACTGCCTCGCATTCACAGAGAAGGCTCATTAACTCTTCATAATTAAGTGAGGCATTTCCCAAAACTCTTCGCAAGAGTTTTTTGACCATTTGTACCATGCGTTCCCAAAACCCTCCCCACCAGGCGGCGGAGGGCGGGATGAATTTCCACACAATTCTTTTAACTGTTTGTTTCTGATTCGACAACACTCCTATCAATTCTTCGGAAAAGGTTTTCCGCTCCTACAAAATTTGTACCGTTGTCACTATATACAACACTTGGTCGTCCTCGACGAGCGATGAATCTTCTTAAACAGAGTAAGAAGTCTTTGGTAGACAACGAACTGACCAAGTGTACAGCTCTGAACACCGCACACGTAAAAAGCACAAGCCAGTTCTTTTGCCCACCCTTTCAATATCAAAGGACCAGCCAAGACTACTCCTACAATTTCAAAATAATAACTGGACTCAGACGAGTGAATTTGATCAATATTGGCATTATTTGTATGTAATATTTACAAATAATAAGTCAAAGCATACATTGCACAAAGTAGCCCCCAAGTGGGGCTACTTTGTGCAGCGATAGGAATTCAGTTTAATAATCATGTTTTTAGTAAAATATTGATATAAAATTGTTAAAAAAGTTAATTGTTGACATTTTTAATAACAAGAACATCAAGATATGTAAAGATATTAGTTTGAAAATAATTTTCAGCGTTAAAAAACCATTTTT
>NC_092205.1:100811906-100824672 GCF_043381705.1 Parasteatoda tepidariorum | reverse complement strand
ACACACACATATATATATATATATATATTCTGTTCTTGGATCTTCAGGATGTCAAAACGCAAGAATTTAACAATTTTTAATTATTTTGAGAAAAAAGCACGACCTGAAATTAGTGAGGTGACAGCATCTAGTACCAATGTAAGTTTTTCTGTTGTACAGAAATGTGATACTTCCGTTGAAGAAAACGTTTCTAGCATAACAAAATCTGATGAATGTGAAAGTGGTCCTTAAAGTGTTACTTCCCACCCATTTGACATTTACCTTTTTTCAGGAGATATTACATTATGTTCCTAAACTTAAAAAATCAAATCAAAATTTAACTAAACAAAGTCAAAATTGTCTAGCTATCTAAATTAGGGAAATAATAGTGCTTTATTACAGACACGAATTTCTTTTAATAGTTTCAGAAAATTATGAACACCCCCCTTGAAAAAATTCTGCGTACGCCACTGACCACAGAACATGCTCTTCAGTTTCTGTCAAAATCACCTGATGTCCTATAAAATATATTTTTATGTGTTAAATCGTTTGATTAATTCACTAGAAAACCTTTGTAGAGGAAAAATAATAGTTTACCAGCACGTTTCACGTGTTTCTTGTGAATTTTATTAGAGATAGTATTTCTGTGGATTTTGCACTTCCGAGAGGCTTCTGCAATCGACATACCACCAGCAACTGCTTGCAAACATTGTTGCAGCTTTCTAAAGTGTAATCACGGTAATTTCTCGTTCGAGGTATTTTTTTTTATAACGTCTGACAATTTTTCTGCCTAAAAAAAAACGAATGATACTTTGCACAAAGTAGCCCCACAGTGCATTTTTTTTTTCATTTTCCGTTTATTTGTTATTAATTTTAAAATTTTTTTAACGCTAACATGATATAATTGTTTATTAATGTATAAATAAAAACGTTTGCACTTACGACAATTGTTTTATCAACGTCTTTGCATTTCACAGCTAAAGTTTCCACTCACACTTTTCGACGTTCTCGGAAAGTTGTTGACATTGGATAAACAAAACCCACTCTGAGGTTGCTTTAAAATTCGAAAAAATGTTTGTAGTAATAGAGGAGATTTCTATCTTCAAATTTCACACATTTTTAACGTGAAAAAAAAACATAATATTGAATAACAGCACTTGAAAAGTGCCAAATTCGAATTTGCACAAAGTAGCCCCACATGACGGTAAATATAATGTAAAAGATAACATGTTCTGAATCGTCAATTATAGTTGTAACAATAATGAAATAAACTAATGTTCAATTTATAATACAATCAAATAATGAGTGCAAACAGGGATGAAAAGTGGGTGAGTACTGATATAAAGGTTGAATGAATAATGCATTTGAGAACAGAGAAAATAGTATAGTGACACTATTTAAATCATATACAAATTTCTTTAATCTCATCTCACAATAGCTATCCATTTATTAATACTTTTAACATTGTTTATCTAATTCGTTTTCATTTAACCTATTACTTCTCAATCAGTTCTCCTACCTACTCAATATTCAAAGCACTCAGTACTCGAAATTAACCCATTATAATATGCTCAACACTTTTTACACGATCATTCGATTAGTTATTAAATACTGATTTTTTTAATCTGCTCTGGTTCGTACATTCGCTTGTACAATCATTTGATCAGTATACACAATCAATTCAACACTCAAACACACAATATTTTGATCAAATCTGTATTCGCTCCCATCGTGTCTTAATTAACTTAATACTAACGTACCATCTTTTTAGAGGTTCTTGAACCATTTGAAAATTATACAAGAGCTAGAGTAACATAATGGGCTCGACTGTTAAATTGAAGAGACTAGTTTTGATAACTAAACTAATTGCGAGTTCAGGTATCCATCGTAAGACTAATTTTTGAAAACAACAGTTAATAACAGCAAGTTTGTATACCGATAGAAACATAATGTGTACGGAAACTAACTGGATAGAATTCTTAATCTAGTCTTAAGTCAATAAAGGATAACTAAAATGGAGCAACTAAAGTGGATTTCTAAACAATTCTGGCATGTAACTCTTGAGGCAGAAGTTTCAAGTTCCTTAACTCGAATTGCTAATTGATGATACTCTAGAAACGATTAAGTATCTTGAGCAGGCACCTAACAACGGTTGGTAAAAGGTTTTTTTTTTATAATCCCTTATGCAGATTACGATATATATATATACAGAAACCGAAATATACACATAGATTGATAAAAGTTAAATCATTATCTTTTATTAACATTCAAAACTGATACATCCTGATTCTATGATGCAGAATGTTCCGTTATCTACATCCTCATATATAATTTTAGAATCATCTTTAATCATCATCTTAAGTTTTAAAAAAATACACAAATTAGCAGCCAGCCTACAAACTACCAATTAAGAGAGGGGAGGGGTTCTAAATATTCTGTCGCCCTTTTTTCTGATAATTATAAAATTTTGTTTGTTGCGTTACTTCTTAACAATTTTAAAATTAATTATACAATATTTTAAATTTCTTATTTTTAAAATTTTTTTCACTGGCCTATAAGTTTTTAGTTAAATTATAATGATACGAAAATTTAAATTTAATCAAACATTAGGTTAGCACATTAAGAAAAACTTATTTAAATTACGTCAAAGACAATTTTCCTACATTGCCCTAGGAAAAGAAAAATTTGTGCAACTTTCTCTTTGTCAATAACGAAAATGTTTCACAATTCATTGTCAATAACGAAATGTGTGAACTCAACGTTACATGTATTTAAGATCAACAATGATGCGAAAGAGATTAAACCATTTTTAATATTCTTAAGGCGCTGACGCTTCACACGACGCAGCGAGGAAAAACTAAAAAAGCATCCAACTTCTTTGATTGTTGATGCAAGTGCGTTTTTTGCGTCCTCTAAGCAACTGACTTTAAAGTTTTTATCGAAAAGTTGGCGCTTAACTGTTAGGGCATCTACGTCAAATTCTGGATAAAAAATTAAGCATTCAAATTTTTCTAGGTTTAGCAGTTAGCAGAACATTTTCCCACAAATTTTTTTTTTAACACCTGGTTGATCTAAAATTTGATTTTTAACCCACTTATTGCTGTATCAGTAATGTGATTAAATTAATGGCGATAATATTTCTCACATTAATTATATCCGCGTGAAAAAGCGGGTTCACTGTATCTTATAGAGTTTTTTTTTTTGGGGGGGGGGGNTTGGGGGGGGGGGGGAGGGCTTGGAAGTGATAATTCTTACAATTCGTTATGTTCAATTGCTGCAATACATTCTTCTAAAACTTTTGAAAAGTTTTCTTCAGTTCGCGGATCTACCAATCATAACTTCAATAGATTCACATAAACCTGACAATGTGTTTTTTTTAAACCTTGAAATTATTTGTTGAAGGTCTCTAGCAATTCGATTATTTCTTCTCCCATGATCAATCCTAAATAGGTCATTACATTTTGGAAAGTGCTCAGTAAGCCAATTGTCCCCTCGTAATTTGTCGACATTAGCTCTTCTAAGGTTTTCAGGATTATATCATATTTTTAAGAGCTTAATTAATGCCAAAAAATCCATCGCGTCAGGCACAAAGGCTTTATTCTATCTGCATTGATTACAGGACCTTGCGTCCAATCTCCTTGAATGAATGCAAAAACTAATTTCACCTTAGAATCTTTTTAACCATTGCTTTAGCATTGGCTTATCTCTCAAGAGTTCCATGCAGTTTTCTTCAACATTGGCATGTCCTCTGATTGCTAATCCTTGTCTGATAGGCTGCTGATAATGGTTAACAGTGATCCAAAAGCAATTTTTTTGCTGCGAGTGACTCAATACTGCTTGCGAATGAGCAGCACTCTTTTTGTAGCCTTTGAACCTGCCCAGAGCCTTTTTCTCATTTTTAAAGCCCTTCCGATAAAAAATTTGATCTGTTTTGGAAGCAAGTGTTTTTTCGGGGGAAAGATGAAAATATTCGATGTAATAAAAATGTCCAATATTATCTGGTTCAGCAACATGCAACCACGGAAATTGTTTAACATTTTTTTGGTGAAAAGGAAATATATCAGGTTGATTTGGATGAGAGGCAATACATCATCATAGTAGGTCAGATAGCCCAATGCCTTTCCCTGAAGATTTCTCCATAATAACTTCCGACCTATCTTTGATCTCCAATTCTTTACATTAATCACAAGAAAATCGGACTCCAGCGAATCAGTCCATCTCCACCGCGACTTTCCCCGCTTTCTTATTCCAGTGGGGAGATGCAATACTTCATGTGGGAATCCTGTTAGACGAGATTCCAACAAATTAATCAAGATTATTGTGCTTTGGTTTCTGGCTTGCTATTTCCTTAGCATTTATTTTACTATTGTTAGTTCGAAAAACTGAAGGTAAAAAAAAATGAACTCTCACTTATGCACCGGTGTAAGTGGCCAACAGAAAAAAGCGCACAAGTGAAAAAGTTCACAATTCCAAAACGTAACCTAAATTGCAGTGAAAATGTGAATAAATATATTTCTAAGGATTAATTGAGCTCATCCACACTTAAGAGTATTTAATCAGGTATGTGGTTGATTTCTAGATATATTTTTGTGGGTATTTCAAGTATTTTTTGAACAGGATTGTTACCATTACATTGATTTGACAAGAGTTCTAAATGCGGCTCGTTTCGATAAAATGATTTTTGAAATTAGGCTCGCATCCATTAGCAATTTGTAGAAATCATATAGAAATACTACATTACTTTACTTTTTTGCAGCGATATTTTTTCTGTGACTCTCCCACTGAGCAAAGCACCCCAACAAATTCATCCAGATTTGAATGGAGCTTTGATAGATGTAAAATCAATAGAAAACACAGTTCTAAACAAAAGAAAAAATGCCGAGTATGAATTTCAAAAGCTATATTCGAAACTCCTTGCCACTTTCACAAGTTTGGATCTAGATGTAAAACTTCCTAGATTGGCATCCTATCAAAATCACCTATACAATGTAAAAAATCAGAACACAGACACAGAGAAGTACATCCGTCAAAATACATACATTCCTTTTTTAGATCATTTCACTGCCCAACTGATTTAAAGATTTTCGAAGCACGAAGATACTCTTGCATCTCTCAATAAAGTGTTACCTAAGTATTGTGGAAACATTGATATTAATTAATGCAATTTCCGAATCTACACAGATTTCATTGACATCGCAAACCTCATCGGAGAAATGGAAGTATGGGCATCAAAGTGGAACCTGCGTGAACCCCTTAATAGACCAGATACGGCCTTTCAGCAATGGAAGAATGTGACAGTATCTTTTTCCCAAACATTTATTGCTTGCTATCAATATTAGCTACGTTGCCAATCAAAAAAGCAACTGTAGAAGGAACATTTTCTACTCTTAAACGCTTAAAAACAGCAACAAGAAATGCTACTAAAGAAGAAAGGTCAACAGGGCTAACTTTATTAAGCATATTTCGGGATATTCCGGTTTGTCCTAAAAAAGTAATCGAAAAATTTTCTTCAAATTCCCGTCGCATGTCTTTGTAAACTTTGTTTGCAAATTGATTATAATTATTCAGTAATATTAATTGAAAAATAATTATTATGTAATATTTTTTAACAAAGAAAAATATTTCTTTTCGCATGTACAACACTTTATTCGCTTTAAAATATTGAAAAGAACTTAAAAAAATAATATAAATTAAAATAAATAAATAAATAAAAATTTTCCGAAATTTATCCGTTTATTAGCTATTAATTGCTATTTCCCAAAGAAAAAAATAGTTTTTTTTCAAATACAGAACTCTTGATTCACGTTAAAATATCAAAAAATATATTAAAAAGGGAATATAAGAAAAAAGAAAAAATTTGAATGTCAACCGTCGTAGAGTTCCGAACCCATGTCCTACGGGACAACAAATCTAACTTGCCACACAGCTTTACCAACTGCGCCATGCTTCACATGGCTACCCCGCGAATATTTAGCTTAAAACACCTCCTCCCGGTAAGTAAACAAAAACTTATTTTGGCCCATTGTGTACCCACTAATTAGTATTAAAAAAAATCCTTCGGTACAATTGTTCCAGACATTAATTTCCAATTTTGGGCGGAGTTTGAAATTTATAGGTTAATATTATAGGGAGTTACGGGGTGTGATGTGTGAGTGCCTCCTGATATGACTTTTGTCCCTTTTTCAGCCATTATTCGCTCTTAAACAAAGAAAAATATTTCTTTTCACATATAGAAGACTTCATTCGCTTTAAAATATTGAAAAGAAGTTAAAAAAAATATATAAATTTAAATAAATAAATAAATAAAAATTATCCGAAATTTATCCGTTTATTAGCTATTATTCGCTATTTCCCAATGAAAAAATTGTTATTTTGTATATACAGAACACTTGATTCACGTTAAAATATCAAAAAATATAATAAAAAAAGAAAATAAGAAAAAAGAAAAAATTTGAATGTCGACTGTCGCAGGGTTTCGAACCCATGGTCCCCGGGACAACAAATCTTTCTTGCCACACAGCTTTACCAACTGCGCCATGCCTCACATGGCTACCCCGCGAATATTTAGCTTAAAACACCTTCTCCCGGTTAGTAAACAAAACTTATTTTGGCCCATTGCGGGTCCACTAATAGGTCTATAAAAAAATCTTTCGGTACAATTGTTTGAAACATTAAGTTCTAATTTTGGATGGAGTTTGAAATTTATAGGTCAATATTATAGGGAGGTACGGGGTGTGATGTGTGTGTGCCTCCTGATATAACTTCTGTCCATTTTTCAGCCATTATTCGCTCTTTAACAAAGAAAAATATTTCTTTTCGCATACAGAACACTTTATTCGATTTAAAATATTGAAAAGAAGTTAAAAAATATATATAATTCAAAATAAATAAATAAATAAAAATTATCCGAAATTTCTCCGTTTATTAGCTATTGTTCGCTATTTCGAGAAAAAAAATGTTTTTTTTTTTTATACAGAACACTTGATTAACGTTAAAATATGAAAAAATATATTTAAAAAAGAATATAAGAAAAAAGAAAAAATTTGAATGTCGACCGTCGCAGAGTTTCGAACCCATGCCCGGAGGGACAACAAATCTACCTTGCCACACAGCTTTACCAACTGCGCCATGCTTCACATANTTATTTGCTTTCCTTTAAATGAGGCCCTTTGCAAAATATTTTCTTATTATTTATTAATATTTTCGCTGAAAAGGTTAATATTTGCTTTATTTCGTTTCCTTTGAAAAAGGTTTTCGCTTAATATTTCTGCTAATCTAATCATGACAGCAAACAAAAATGCAAAAAATAAGGTTTACAATTTGCTTGCTTTTTAACCTAAATAACAGTATTTTTAAAAAAAGATTTAAAAATCATTTAGTTTTCCTTTAAGGAGGAAAGGTTGGAAATTGCAATATTTTTACGTCATTGAAAAAAGGTTTTTACCGCAAACCTTTTCGTAACAATGAAAGTAAAGTTAAAACTCAAGGTTGTCGTAAGGTTACATGCTTTCTGGGGATCCTGTTCACAATTTTCACTGCATTCGAATACAGTGAAAGACTTCTCTAAAAATAATACAAAAAGAATGGTTTTAAACTCTTTTATTTAACGTACTTTTACAAACGTATTTAAAACTTTTCTTTTACCTATGCCTAGTGAAATAAACATCGATCTTGTTTTACTATTTTTACACTTTTAGCTATTGAAAAAAATTTAACTGTTACGATAAGTATGACGTTTTGAACTTAATTTCATTGAACTGTAGTTGATATTATATATGAGAAATAACTTCAAAATCTAAGACAACATGCAACATGTAATACTTGTAAAAAGTAAAAGGTTTTATTCTTAATCTGGCACAGGCTAAGTCCATTTGGACGATATATACAAGTTATCAATAATGTGATTAAATTAATGGCGATAATATTTCTCACATTAATTATATCCGTGTGAAAAAGCAGGTTCACTGTATCTTTTAGAGTTTTTTTTTCGGCCTTTGAAGTGATAATTCTTACAATTCGTTATGTTCAATTGCTGCGATACATTCTTCTAAAACTTTTGAAAAGTTTTCTTCAGTTCGCGGATCTACCAATCCACTAATCGTAACTTCAATAGATTTACAAAAACATGACAATGTATTTTTTTTTTTTAAACCTTGAAATGATTTGTTAAAGGTCTCTAGCAATTCGATTATTTCTTCTCCCATGATCAATCCTAAATAGGTCATTACATTTTGGAAAGTGCTCAGTAAGCCAATTGTCCCCTCGTAATTTGTCGACATTAGCTCTTCTAAGGTTTTCAGGATTATATCATATTTTTAAGAGCTTAATTAATGCCAAAAAATCCATCGCGTCAGGCACAAAGGCTTTATTCTATCTGCATTGATTACAGGACCTTGCGTCCAATCTCCTTGAATGAATGCAAAAACTAATTTCACCTTAGAATCTTTTTAACCATTGCTTTAGCATTGGCTTATCTCTCAAGAGTTCCATGCAGTTTTCTTCAACATTGGCATGTCCTCTGATTGCTAATCCTTGTCTGATAGGCTGCTGATAATGGTTAACAGTGATCCAAAAGCAATTTTTTTGCTGCGAGTGACTCAATACTGCTTGCGAATGAGCAGCACACTTTTTGTAGAACTTGAACCTGCCCAGGGCCTTTTTCCCATTTTTAAAGCCCTTCCGATAAAAAATTTCATCTGTTTTGGAAGCAAGTGTTTTTTCGGGGGAAAGATGAAAATATTTGATGTACTAAAAATGTCCAATACCATCTGGTTCAGCAACATGCAACCCCGGAAATTGTTTAACATTTTTTTGGTGAAATGGAAATATATCAAGTTGATTTGGATGAGAGGCAATACATCATCATAGTTAGCCAGATAGCCCAATGCCTTCCCCTGAAGATTTCTCCATAATGACTTCCGATTTATCTTTGATCTCCAATTCTTTTCATTATTTACAAGAAAATCAGACTCCAGCGAATCAGCCCATCTCCACCGCGGCTTTCCCTGCTTTCTTATTCCAGTGGGGAGATGCAATACTTGATGTGGGAATCCTGTTAGACAAGCTTCCAACAAATTCATCAAGATTATTGTGCTTTGGTTTCTGGCTTGCTATTTCCTTAGCATTTATTTTACTATTGTTAGTTCGAAAAACTGAAAAAAAAAAAAAAAAAAAAAAAAAAAAAAAAAAAAAAGAACTCTCACTTATGCACCGGTGTAAGTGACCAATAGAAAAAAGCGCACAAGTGAAAAAGTTCACAATTCCAAAACGTAACCTAAATTGCAGTGGAAATGTGAATAAATATATTTCTAAGGATTAAATGTTAATACTTATACTGTTTTGGTATTGACTATAATTATATAAAGAAAAAATTTAATATACCTCAAGACAATTTATATCCTTACAAAATAATCCTTAATACAATTTTGCGTGTTTTTGCCGACGTATTTCAAAAACAGTTTCTTTCCAGTTCATATAAGGGTATTTCAGAAGCAGAATTAAATTGTAAATAGTCCCGAATAATGTCTCAAGCAGGCCCGTAGCCAGGGGGGGACCGTAGTACAAATCCCCCCCTGAAATTCTGGGATTCAGACTTTTTAGTCTTTCTTTGAGCCTCCTAGCAAAGCCGTAGCCAGGATATTTTTTCGGGGGGGGGGATATGGTAAGAACTAAGAAGCAAGGACAGTTTCAGACATGCAAAGTAGGGAAAAAACATTGTAACAAATATTGTTTATTCTGTTGTTTGCAAAATTTAAACTAATAATTAAAAAAATATTACGTAATAATTATTTTTCAATTAATATTACATAATAATTATAATCAATTGGTAAACAAAGTTTACAAAGACATGCGACGGGGATTTGAAGAAAATTTTTCGATTGCTTTTTTAGGACAAACCGGAATATTCCGAAATATGCTTAATATAGTTAGCCCTGTTAGCCTTTCTTCTTTAGTAGTATTTCTTGTTACTGTTTTTACGCGTTTAAGAGTAGAAAAAGTTATTTCTGCAGTTGCTGTGGTGATTGGCAACGTTGCTAATATTGATAGCAAGCAATAAATGTTTGGGAAAAAGATACTGTCACATTCTTCCATTGCTGAAAGTGCCGTATGCGTATCTGGTCTACTAAGGGGTTCACGCAGGTTGTAATTTAAAGAGTCAAAATTTCAACAGCGTGTTTGTAAAGAGATGGCCCCAGAAGAGTAAGAATCCATTGCTCTTAAAAGTGTCGATTCGTTTCTG
Organism: Parasteatoda tepidariorum; assembly: GCF_043381705.1. Taxonomy (NCBI): domain Eukaryota; kingdom Metazoa; phylum Arthropoda; class Arachnida; order Araneae; family Theridiidae; genus Parasteatoda; species Parasteatoda tepidariorum. The sequence goes on along the minus strand of NC_092205.1, from coordinate 100,814,453 downwards.
ATTTAGATTTCAGATCCTACCTTAATTTTCAGATTAACAATCAATTTCATATGACACAACTCTTAGGTAATCATTAAAAATAAACAATTTCAAAGAACGTATATTTCTTTCAAAATAAGCTTCGAGAAATCAGCGTTTTCCAAGTATTTATTCCACATTCGAATTTTTGATAATTCGAAGATTTTTTACCTTCCCCTCTGTTTTCGCAGTTCTAAAAGTGTATGTGGTGCTTATTGTGTTATTTTTTGATTACTTTCAATTGATTCTCTTTTTAAGCAAGCACTTTAAAGAACTGTGATTTAAATATAAATGTAATGTCAAAGAAAAGTGTATGTTCCTTAGAGTTGTAAAATCGTTTTGAAACTGTTTCACAGAAAAGAAAAAATTAAAAGAAAAATTTTGTTTCAGAATGAAAACGATTTTTTTAGCATCTTTCTATAGACACCTGACTACAGCATTAAAATTTGATACGTAAGTAAAACATCTGCTAACAAATGAGGCACCCTTTTATAAAGAAAAGTAGACCCCGTTTTGAAATGGATCAAAGCTTGATGCTTAAATAAAAATAGTCGCCGAGGATGAAAATGTGGTTTCACGAAAAAAAGAGAAAGAAAACTGATTAGCAAATAATTTTTATTTCTTTCATAAGATAATATCTTACCATCCAATTCCCACGGAATTTCTGAAGTAAAACTTCTCAAAATATGTTTCTAAGCATTATTCGTGGTACACCACAAATAATGCTTAGAATTCGATTTAAAATGATTTTCGCCGCCATGTTGTATAAATTCTTTTTTGCCATAAGCTTCAATCACCTTAAGCAACACATCGTCGTTTTTCTTTTTTTTGTTTTTGTTTTTAATGTGATACACTCACCGTTTTACATTTAAAGAGTTATACAAATTTAAAACTTTCACCTTTTTAGTCTACCTAAATAAAATGGTTTTTAAAAAACCTATTTTATTATTATTAGTTAACAGGAACTGATTTACAGGATTACTGATGTACTGATTTTACTGATGTATTCGTTCCCAGAACCCCCAACTCGAGCTTGTAAAGGACTTCCAAATTTTTCTTATTTTTTAATAGTTTTTTCAGTAACAAATATTGTTAATTATACAGAACAATTAGAACCATAGGGTTAGAGTCCCCTTGCCGTTAGGCTAAGTGTAGCGGTTCTCGTGGTCTTCCTCCCCATGTAACGCAAATAAGGGTTAGTTCCATCAAAAAGTCCTCCACGAAGGCAAATTTCTCACTATACTTGATCCCGAAGTTCCCTTGTCTTCTGGATTGTGTTCAAAATTATAAGGCGACAGAGTTGAACATTTGCAGTAGTAAACACAAAACTTTGGGTCTGCTGTTCAACGATGGTTGTAACATAAAAAATAAAGTGAAATGATTTTATCTTACATCTGTCATTGAACAGCTGACTAAATTTTGAGTTTAATACTGCCAATGTTCAACTCCGTGGGCTTTGATTTTTGAACCCAATCCAGAAGGCAAGGGAACTCCTGGAGTGAGCAATTTGCCTTCGTGGAGGACTTTTTGATGCAACTAATCCGCATTTGCGTTACATGGAGAGAAAAACCACGAAACGGTTAGTCAAAGAGATTCTTACCCATGATCAGTCGTCTACCACTGAGGATTTTAATTTCTCACGGTAGCGATTTCTCCAAATTCCGGAAATTAATTTTGTGGCTATATAAGTTTGATAATGAATCCCTGGAACTAGTCCGCAACCATCTTTCTTCAGAAAGTTTTCTAAAAACAGATTTCGGTCAAATCCAGGCCAATATTTTTCTTTTTTTTTTTTCTTTTTTCTTTTTTGANATCCAGGCCAATTTTTTTTTATTTTTTTGCTTGGATCTTATTTTGATAAATATTGTATAATTTTCTTCGATTTTGAGTTCAAGTTAAAAAAAAATTAAGTTCTCATATCATTTTGAATGTGATTTTGGTATCTCTTATCATAAAAATCACTTATTTCAAGGTTATCAAAGCAAAAAAAATCCGAAAGTGACGTGTTTTTATTTTTTAATGAATTGCATCGAGGAAAAAAAAATTTTTTTTCAAATAGACTGTTTTTATGAAGGAAATGTAGGAATAGGTAATACGCGCATTTTAAGAGTCATTGTGACTTGAGAGAGCTGCCTTTTTATTTGGACATACACATCAGTGTTTCTCAAACTTTTGTGTACCCTTTCTAAATTTTTCGTAACGCTGTGTACCACTAATAAAAAAAATTATGCATCTTTTACTCTAAAAAAATTGCGCAAAAGTTCGCAACTGGCTATTGGCACCACTAACTCTGCAAAATATAGCCAATAGAAAAATACGTAATAGTGAATTTTCATGACTAGCTTTATTTTTAAAAAAAAAAAAATTTGAAATTTTCGTTTGTTGCAAGATATTTCGCATAATAACGCGTACCTCCGCTAAACTTATCCCTTGGAGGTACCACACTTTGGGAAACACTGGGCTAAATGAACAATTTTTTCAATAGTAGGGGAGAGTGGGGTCAATTGGGTATAATATGAAAAAAGCACA
>NC_092205.1:100799647-100811406 GCF_043381705.1 Parasteatoda tepidariorum | reverse complement strand
AAAGTTAAAAAACACAAACCTGGAAATTTAAAGTTTTTTACCTGGAAAAATCAGGGAAATTTGAAATCTGTTTTGAGTGGCCACCCTGTGTTTAATTTACTTAATTATTGTAGTTAATTTTATTTTGTTATTTTTCAAATTAATCTTAAAAGAATCCATGAACTAGGAATTTCTATACCAAATTTTCATAGAATATTAAGAAGAAATAAATCTTTAACGTTGGAGGTAAGGTCTTTATTAAATCAATTTTGGTTGTAGTTAGGGAAGACGTGAAAGGTTTGCGCAGTTTTTTATATATACATTGTGATTTTTTTGTTTGTTTATTTATTTAAATGGCCGGCCACTATTCAATTCCCTCTTTGACTGGCCTGTCTGCCAAAACTCTTGATTTGGTCTGTTCTGGATGAAATTGAAATAACAAATGTAATTTTATTTTAATTTTGCTTACTGCTAATAGTCAGAAACAACATATGATTTTGGTTGATAGAGCATTGAAATCAAATGATCATCAGCTAAACAAATGTTCAAACATGAGAAAATTTTTTTAAAACTCCTGTATGACCAAATTTTCCATGTTTCCCCTAAATATGAACTAGGTTTAATTTGCAATATTATATTTCGCACACAAAATTAATTTATTTAGGCATTTACTTGGCATTTTATTGTTTACTGATCACATTTGTTTCGATTTTTAATTCTTTGATTTTTGTTGTGTTTAAAATTAATAAGGCTTCTCAATTTTTAGTTAATAAGGCTTTTAAATTTTCAAATCGAAGTTGAAACAATTTCTTAAAATTGTAAATCGAAACTATATGTGAAATTTTGACAGCTTTGCTTTTATTTTAAACGTATACATTTAATTTAATAAACAAAAATAAGTAAAAAAATGGAAAAAATATAAATAAATGACTGAATAAAATAAAAAACTTCGTTGTCATATCATCTTTTAAACAATTCGAGTATTAATAAATTATTTAAAAATAAGCAAATTTTTTATTTAAAAGGTAAAAGAGTTTTTGATTTGTTTAAAAGGTAATTATGCTCCATCATTCGATCATGAGACTATTTAATATCTGTTCCTAAGGATCAGAATTCTTTTTAATTTTACTTTATTGTAAAAATGATATATTTAATACTTTCATGTGATATGCTGCAGTTTAAAATACCTAAAAGATGACCGAAATTGTCAATCAAAAAAGCAATTAATACTTTTGAACATGAATTTAAGTAACTCCATACGTTTTGTTTGACTATCTCATTTTATATTATCGCAGTATTTAGAGCAGAGACTTGCTTGTGGATGATATAAGTAAAAAAAAAATAATAAAAAAAAATCATCTGATGTCAATATTAATTGAAAATCAATATTATATTTTTAAACTTCTCACAAAAATGTAGTAAAAAAATAATTGTCGCAAACAAATTAGGCAAGAACGAAACAAAAATTATATCAAAATATGCTGAATCACTAGTGAGACAGGTGGAATGAAAGACATCGAAACCAATTTGATTGAATGGTAAAAGTAGAAGGTGTTTCTAAAATCCGGAAATCAATCAGGATTCAATTTTTTTTTTCCTTTTTTTTTTGTCACAAAATTTATCAAGGGCTATTCATTAGATTTCAATATTGGATATGTTTTTTTCTTAGATTAAATATTAAACATTAACAAATATTTGTCTTTTAAAACCTTTCATTCTATAACAAAAATAATTATTCTATAACTGTAATTCTAAAACTAATTGATATAAAGCTATAGTGTGTTCCATTGATATATTAAATGTTTTCTATCGGCTGAACCCCGACATTGCGATTGAAGTTTATTAAGGTAATTCCGAACATTATAACCTGAAAACAGACTATTTTTAAAATATTTAATTAGAGGAATGTAAATTTTTTATCATTATCAATGTTAAATAAGGTTTTATATCCGACAGTTAAATTTGCAGTCCTTGTGTAACATCTAGTCTAGTTTTTAATTTATTTTTGGTGCATATACATAAGCTGAAAATGAATAAGATAAGCCGAATTATGGTATACTTCTAAATATACTTGTTATAAATGTTAAAATTGGTAATTTGGAAAGTATTTTTTAAGAATGTCAAGTATTCAAATGACTTAATTTATTAAAGTTAAAAAAAAAATTTAAAAAGTATCCGCAAGGCAGGTGTGTATATTTGGGGCTGAAGATAATGAAATCTAACACAAAACTGTGAGATCGTGGATTCTATACCAGTTGATGACAGTTGTTAATTATTATTTCTTAATACTGGAAAATGTTTTTCTTATTATTTTTAAGTATGCATGTTAAAAACTAATAATTTAACAATTATTTAAAAAACTGGAAGGCTCCGGTCCCTGTTCATTTTGCCCCCTAACCCTCGTCGTTGCTTCTGCATTCATTGCTGGTTAAGAGGAAAAACTGTTTATTTTCACTTTTTTTCTACAAAAATTACGATTGAATTACTATTAATATTTAAACGATGACTAAATTTAGGCAAATCAATAAAATTGGTACCAATCAATAAAATTAGAAAATTGGTACCTGCCGCAGAGTTATTTCTCAATAAAGATGAACTCAAGGGATAGAGCATTCTTCTCCAAATGAGGTGCACCGAGTTCGAATCCCAGTGATGGCTGGTCGATATGAATTCCACACCCGGCTTTTACCGACCACAGTGCTGACGCAAAATATCCTCAGTGGTAGGCGGATCATGGGTTAGAGTCCCTTTGCCGTCAGGCTAACCGTGGAAGGTACTCGTGTTCTTCCTCTCTATGTAACGCAAATGCTGGTTAGTTCCATCAAAACGTTCTCCATAAAGGCAAAAATTTCTTCCAATACTTGATCCCGGAGTACTCTTGTATGAGGGATTGCATTCAAAATTACAAGGCTACAGAGTTGAACATTAGCAGTCGTAAACTCGAAATTGGGTGGGCTGTTCAATGACTGTTATAAAATGAACTAATTTGGTCACGATAGCTTGGTTGGTTGGGCTATGGACTCCTGTTTGTGAGAATGGGAGTTTGAATTTAGCCGGCCGAATGATGCCCATGTATAAAATGGTGACTGGTGCATGTTAAATCTCTCGGAGTCATAAACTCCTCCAAGTTTTCGTAACAATTCAATACCTCTGGGTATTGATCCAGGAGTTTCCTTGTCTGCCTGATTGGTTTCAAAATGTCAAGGCTATGTAGTTAAACATTGGCTCAAAATTGAGTCAGTTTTTCAACGGCGATTATAAAAAAAAATAATAATCAAACTTTATTTTCTTGTATTCTTTCTAATTCCTTGAGTATTTTCTACACAACTTCATAATTTGATGTTTCATTTGAAGTCTTTCAGATTTTGAGCTGCAAAGCAAAATGTATGTCTTACAGGAAATTGATTTTGATGATGTGATAGAAAATTCGCCTCTCAAAAAGCGCGAAAAGTATTGTTACCTTAAATTTTCGATAAAAAAAAATAATGTTATATAAGCTTTTATAATTAATTTATATGTTTTTTACTCTTAAAATAAAATAATTTTTAAAAATTATTCAAAAGTAAGTTTTTCTCTCGAAATTTACTCATAAAGGGCCCCCAGATAATGACAGGGCCCCTATAAACATAAAAACGGCTCTGTTGTATGGTAATCACTTTGAATTATTAAACAAAATTAAGTAGAGTAATATTTATAAAGTGATTTTTTACTAGATTTTGCTTGTCTTTTTTTTAAACTGAAATAAAAGAACATAGTTTTGTAAATCGCCGTCTACTCATATTTATGCATTTCTTCACATAACATAAATTTTTAGGAAAACCAACCGACCACGGAGCATAATAAGTAAATCAAGAAATCTGAAAAGAATTTTAAGGAGCGATCACTTTTTTTTCACTAATGCTGGTGTTCAAAGAAATAAATGAAGGGCGGTGTGGGAGTTTTCCCATTAATTCTTATCTCCCCGAATGAGAGTGAAAAGGGAGGAAAAGGAAATCGTATTTTAAAATTTTAGTTTGCAAAATCTCGTCATTTTTCCTAACAAGCTCAATATTTATTTGATTGTTATGCTTTTATCATTATTAAGTTGATTTTTTTTCGCTAGTAACTAAATCTAATTTATCAACTAGTTTTAGCTGTATGTAAAAAATTCTTCGAAATATTCGTGTCTCTGATATTTATTCGATTAAATATTGATTTACAATTTTAAAAAGTTGGGACCGTCCACTAAATTTTTGTGATTTATGAGCTGTTTTTTTTTTAAAAAAAAAACGTAGACAACTCGACAATTTCATTTTTCAATTTAAAACATAAAAATTGAGGGATTATTAACTTTAACTATTTTTAAGAAATAATTATTTTGTAAAAAAAAATTGTGTATATGAACCAGTTTGTTATTCCAAATTTTATTTTATTTTTCGAATTTGTTCATTTAACTGTTTATGCCTTTCTGGAATATTTAATTTAAGTAATGCAAAATTATCAAATACTTCCAATTTCTTATTGTTTAATGCTATTTTATTTCCTCTAAGCAATTAAGTACATCGAAAATATGTTCCATTTTATTTAAAATAACATCAATGTTTCACTTGTGTGAATTCGCGTTTCAAAGTGTGATCTATTTTTCGTAATGGCTAGTTTGAAATATTAGTTATACTTGATTTTAAATAAGTAATTTCTGTTACAGCTTCATTGCATCCATTGATGGAAGATTTGTACCCATCCAATTCGAAAAATGAATTGCGTTCGAATCGTGTTTCTTTTCTAAACTGAAGTTAAAAGCCGGGAATCGCTACAAACGACTGCTTCTTTTCTTTATCTCACTGTTTTTCTCTAAAAATAAAGTAGCACTCTGCACTACAAAAAAAGTGGCGACTACAGTAGTTTCATTACTTTTTATGACCGCCGTTGAAGAGCCGACCCAATTTTGGGCTTACGACTACTAATGTTGAACTCCGTAGCCTTGTCATTTTGGACCCAATCCAGAAGACAAGTTACTCCTGGATCAGTACCCCCAGAGGTATAATTTGCAATGGGAACATGGAGGAGTTCGTGAGTCGACAGATTTAACGTGCATCACTCACCATTTACTACACGGGAGTCTTCGGCCGACTGGGAGCGAACCCACACCCTCTTGGACATGTGCCCTACTCACCAGACATCCCCGGCACTAATTTCATTACTTTTAGTGTTCGACGTTCAAAAGATGATGCAACCGATTAAGAAAGTTCATGTATGAATTGTATTTTGTGCACAGGAGCAGTGTTTGCTGCTAAGACGTTACCGAGTAATTATAATTTACGATAAAAATTGTAAGTCAGGATTATTTTATGTCCGGTGTTAAAAAGCGTTTATTAATGTTCAATTTTTGTAATTTCGAACCCCGATCAGAAGACTAAGAAACTCCTACACTGGGATAAACTAGAAGAAATTTTAAATGGAAAGGAAAACCATGAAAATCTCCCACGGAGCCTAAGGGCAAAGGATTCCTTACCTTCTTTGATCATTTGATTAGATTACAATTGCAAATGATGTTTATTTTATTTATTATGATCGTATCTTATACTTAACAGAAAATCAGGTTGGCCAAAATCAAGAACAAAAGAGACAAAAAATGCATTTTTTATTTTATTTTATTAAAAACAGAATTTTTCTTACTCCATCTACTGTATGGAATTATAAATTAATATTCCGAAATATCAATTTAATACTTGTCAATATACAACAACTAGTATTATAATTTTTCTTTCTCGGTATTAGCATTATATAAACAAAATAACTCGCATCTTCCTTTAAGGCATAAAAATAAAAAAGAAGTAGAACAGAGCTGGATTAAATTTGAAATAAAATTTTTTGCCTCCACAGACGAGTGATTTAAATTAAACAAGAAATATACTAAATTCAAAAATATTATTGCGATTCTTTTGAAAAAACTTTTAATACGAACTCATAAATGTAAACGCATTTTTTCCACATGACGAGAAAAGAAATTTTTATACTATCAGACTTTGTTTAACATCGATAGCGAACCACTAAGTTATTTTGAAAGATCCGTTTTCATTTTAAAAATTAAAATTTGGCAAAATATGAAATGCCTTATATTTTAATTGCTAACACTCATTGTAGAGCAATTTAAAAAAACTCTTGCACTTAGCTATGAAGGTCGTTAAATTGAAGATAATTAGCGAAAAAAATACTTTTTAATAATTATTTTCTATTATTTATGGCAAAATTTAAATTACAAAATGATTTAAAATGACGAAGTACAAAATTGGAATGAAATCTGAAAAGTAGTTCACAAGAAATTAGACTCTTTTAAATTGGATAACTCAGAAACTGTTCAACCGATTTCCTTTAAATTTCGTCATTTAAAGTTCCGTGCTTTAAAAGGGAGAAAAAATGTACACACCCTAAAATTCCGAATATTTTTTTCGATTACTAAACAAAATAATAATAAAAAAATTATTTCTTTCCTTGGAAAATCGCATTTTATAATTGTGTGCAAAAACGTTTTGATTTGCTTGAAAAGTCCGCGAAATAGCGAAATATGCAAAACGTAAAATTAATATTAAGGGACGCAAACGTAAGACTAATTTATTGATACCCTATTTTCCACAATTTCGGCTATTTTGGAGGTCAAAAAAAAAAAAAAAAAGGTTAATTTATTCGAAGAAAGTACGTTTTTTTTCTTCCTTTGTCTGATTTCGTAACGTAATAGTTAACACTAATTAATAAGCATATTTAAGTTTACCTTGTCACAACTCGTCGGTAATCCTTAAAAATAAGCAATTTTAAAGTACGTTTATTTCTTTTTTTACCACTTAGTGAAATCAGCGTTTTTCAAGTATTCATTCGAAATTTTGATAATTCGAAAATTTTTTACCTTCCCCTCTGAGTTCGAAGTACTAAGAGTGTATGTGGTGTAATCTTTAAATAAATATAATTATATTTTAATACTTTAAAAGTGAGGAATATCATTACTATTTTAATTACTTTTTTTAAGCAATCTCTTTAAAAAAAACTTAAAGTATAATTATTTTTAAAAGTAATGTCAAAGAAAAGTGCATGTTCTTTAGAGTTATCAAATCGTTTCGTAGAAAGAAAATAATTAAAAAAGAAAGTTCTGTTTGAGAATGAAAACGATTTTTTTAAACCACTTTGGATGAGTAAGTAAAATATCTGCTAACAAAACAGGTGTTATTGTAATTACCCTTTGATAAAGAAATGAAGACCCCGTTTTGAAATGGAACAAAACTTGATGCTTCATTAAAAATAGTCGCCAAGTGCGAGAATATGGTTTCACAAAAAAAGAAAGAAAGATAATTAATTAGCAAATCATTTTTCTTTTCTTTAAGTTAATGTAAAACTTCCTAAAATGTGCTTCAGTTGTACCACAAATAATGCTTTAAATTCGATTTTAAGTAATGTTGGTCGCCTATTAATTCTTTTTTGCCATAAGCTTCTATCACCTCAAGCAATTTATCGTTAATACTTGTAGCTACTGTAATTTTTTTTTTTAAATTATGCATAGTCTATAAATGCCTTATTTTATGCTCATTGAGTTTTTGGGAGTGTTCATTATTCATATATTTAAATTAAAATTATTGCTCATCTCAAAAAAAAAAAATTTTTTTTTATGTAAGTAAAATTCATTTTCTCAATTTCAAACAGTATGACCATGTTATAGGGGCCCTTCCTGCTTTGTTCAGTTCTTATCAATTAAATTCTAGGGAATAGCCATCAAAAAGCAATAACTCATAGTAAATACAAGTATTACTATGTAATAATAATTACTATGTTATAACAAGTATTACTATGTTAATAATAATTTTATTTTATTTTATATCAATTGTTGATGAGCCGATCCAATTTTTAGGGTTTAAGACTACTAATGAAACTCCGTAGCCTTGTAATTTTGAACCTAATCCAGAAGACAAGGAAACTCCTGTTTCCAGTATTGGGAGAAATTTGCCTTCGTGGAGGACTTTCTGATAGAACTAACCCGCATTTGCGTAACATGGAGAGAAAGACCACGAGAACCACCCTGACGACTCAAACCCATGATCCGTGAGGATACTTTACGTCAGCACTGTGGTTGGTGCGAAATTCGTATTGACCAGCCATCGCTGGGATTCCTATCCGATTCTCGACATTGGAAGGCGAACGCTCTATTTTATTTTTTATAACAATCGAACCAATTGTTGAGCTTTGTAACTGAAATATTATTTCTTATCATTTCTTTATAAGATAAGGTCTTCACATTTGTATTATATTTACTGATAAATCGGAGCTTGTAGATTATGGAGACACATTTTAGGTACTGTAGGTTGCAGTAGACATAACGAAAGTGTCGGTGTTGAATTTGATCATCTTTAAAAGTTCTAAAGAAAAAGTTTGAGAATGAAAAAGAAAAAAAGAATGTAGATACTGTTAACAAAGCATAATGTTTGTAGACTATTTTAAGAGAGACGTTTGTAGTTCATCCAACCTTTAGGTACTTGAAAACTATAATTATTCTGTGCACGCCCTGTCCTGTGTAAATGATTGATGCTTCCTCTCCATTCAAGTCGTTCACGGAATTAGTTACTAGAACAAAACTAAATGGGGAAAAAGTGTGCCCCAACTAAAAGAGAGGGACCAACATCGTGACCTGTTAATTGAGTCTAAATGAAACAATCTTGCCCTTTTACGGCGAAATAAAAGAACAATTTTTATTTATAAAAAATGTATATCAAAATTATTTTCCAAACGTATTAATTACAGCTTTAAAATTAATTTTTAAAGAAAATTATTTTTGAAGAATGTTTATATATACTCAGTCGAACTTCTATTTCACGAATTTTTTTGGATGAACCAAGAACATTTTCGAAATTTCTTCACAAAACATCTTCCAAATAGCGAAATTTGAACGAACTTTTCTTTGAGATCCACTTTCACTCTTTCTTACAATATTTCAAACTTATTAGAGCATTTTATGGGGGGGGGGGGGNGGGGGGGGGGGGGAATGAAGGGAAAACTCAAAACAAAATTAACGGATTCGAGCAGCAGCAATTAAACTTAAAACGCATGTAGTATGTTTAAAATTACTTCAATAACAAATGCAGCTATAATTTTATGCATAACTTTAGCCTTTTTTACTTGAAAATGCATATAGCATGATAGTGTAACCCTGGATGATGTTTTGCTCTATTGTGTAAGATTTATAAAATAAATAATAGATACTAGTTTACAAGATAAAGGTGCATCAAGTGCTATTATATCTAGTGTTTATGAATTTATAACCTGTTTCGTGATGTTTAAGTATTCTAAAAGGTCTATATAACGAATTTTCCATATAACGAACTTATTATCGGGATTGAACGACTTCGTTAAATAGAGGTCCAACTATTAGCCTTTTTTTTTTAAGGGCTGAGTGAATTTTTAAAAGTGTTACTAATATGAAGGAATAAAAAACCGTGCCATACATTATTTTAAAAGTTTTTGGAGTTTACCAACATTTGGAATGATGTCTGAAACTAAATATTAAAGGAAGAATGTTGTCGTGTCTGCGCATCCAGTGCAAAGATTAAGAGTCCTCCAAAAGTCTTGATAACAAGATTTGCAAGTTCCAGAGCCCGATGGCCTCGGAGAATTTCGATGGGGGGGGGGGCTGCTCCAAGTTGAAAGAGGGAGCAGATAATGGCCTGGCAAAAAGGAAGAATAAATAAGACAAGTTAAAGGGAATCAAAACAACCTCTGATTTATCAGCACAAAGAAGGAGAAAACAGTAAAAAGTATAAATGCGAAACGTTTGGCGCACCCTTTAAATATTGAATTTTGCCAAAAAATGTAACCCGGAAAATCATGTCCCTCCCCTTTCTCGCCTCTTCCTCCCTTTCTTCCATTCCAGGTGTTGTCTAGTTTAGAAACAGCCTCTACAGAATCCGTCCCACTAGATTGGATGGTAAAATTTCTATGCATCTTATTCATCTGTTGACGATATACATCTCCACTAACTAGAAAGAAACTATTATTTATTTTAAATAACAGATGCAGTCCATCTATTAACAGAATAAACAAATATGATGCACACTAGCAAATACCCTGTTGCATATTCATAACAAGGCTTTGGAATCTTATTACAATTTTTCATTTTTAGCATTTGCTGTTTACCAAAATAAGGCATATCGAGCAAAAAAATATTGTTATTTTTCTGAAATAACAATATATTGTGTTCAGTTGATAATTAAAAACTCTTTCAAGCAAGTTGTTTCAACTTTAAAGGGGATGAGAAAAGTTAGAACGTCAAAATAAAATTGTATATCCATAATTTTTTTTTCATTATATGAAAGAAAAGCAATTTATTTATTTGCTGTGCACATATATGCATTTACTTTTCAATACTGAAATAAATAAGAAACAATAAAGAAGACAACAATTTAATCTTCATCTTGAGTAAATATTCAGCTGTTTTACATCGAATAAATTTAAACGGCAGAAATGGATTCAATTTCTTAAAAAGATTTAATTCTCAATTAGTTGGTTATAATTTTAAGTTTTCTTTTAAACGTGACAATCACTTGAAAAGGAATTTTACTTTAAAAGTAAAACCTAAATTGAAGTACTAAAAAAAATAATTAGTATATTAATGAAATAAGATTTTAAGAAATGTAAAAATTAAATTAAATAGTTGGTAAAATAGCTCTGCGAAACCTGCGCGGACAGGTAATTAAAAAATTTATTGTAAGGCTAAGACGAAATGTTGAAAAATTTCAAGATGGTTACAAATATTGATTACTTATTCGTTTTGATAATTGTAAGATATATATTATGGAAATTGATAAATATATACTAATTCCAAATCTATGCATAAGTATGTATATTATTGAAATTGTATCAATTATTGATAGAAAAAACTAAAATTTCAAAAAAAAAAAACATTTTATAATTATTCATTCCTGATGTATAACATTCTATCAGAAAAATGCTTTTATAAAACTCGACGTTCATTGAATAGAATGTTTTTTACTTAATAAAAAAATGATTTATTCAAAACTCTTTATTAAATATTGAATACATTTTTAGACGACTAAAAACGAAACCAAGTTGTGAGCCCAAGTCAGAATTCCGGAAAATTTCTTTAGTTTATAAAATAAAAAAACAGTTTACATTGAAAAAAAATTTAAACAAGGTTTTTTTTCTTCCTTTTTCTCAATATTTCTTAGTTTACTTAAAATATATTTAGAACTTTACACATACCTATGATGACCTGGAGAAGTAATTAAAATTTACAAATATGTCTTTCTTTTTTGAGTTTATGATTATAACAACTATTTACTGATAAAAAATGAATATTAATCATGAATATAAGCTTTTAAAGTATCTCTCTGGTTCTCCCTTTCAAACAAATAAAATAAACTGTGTTTTTAAGTTCCACCTTTGAAAATAATATTAGTATAATATTAGAAACAAAATTAAAAAGAAAAAGGAATAATAGTTAGTTAAATTTGTACAAAGGATCAAGGTTAGGGCTGCCTGTAACTCATTGGGCTTCCATTGAGGGACGCCATCTTACAGTGCCACAATGAGCTTTTGACAAAGAAGTGGATATTAGTATAATATTAGAAACAAAATTAAAAGGAAACAATAGTTAAATTCGTACAAAGGATCAAGGTTAAGGCTGCCTGTAACTCATTGGGCTTCCATTGAGGGACGCCATCTTAAAGTGCCACAATGAGCTTTTGACAAAGAAGTGGATATTAGTATAATATTAGAAACAGGACGAAAACACCACCTTCTTTCTT
>NC_092205.1:100786091-100799418 GCF_043381705.1 Parasteatoda tepidariorum | reverse complement strand
CAATCAATAATTCCATCATAAACCATTACATTTTTGATGGTAACGAACATAAGTAACCATCACCCCAATGTAAGAATTTGGTCTGATTTATGATGTCCTGCATAAGAATAGCAACTTGTTTTGATATTTCGTTCAAGTTGAACCATCAGAAATTTCCATCATAGTTTCCTAGAAATCAAATGTTGAGACGATCATGAAAAACCATCATCTTAATGTAAGAATTCGGATTGATTTATGATGGTCTAATATAAACAAATTGTTTTGATGGTTTCCAGAGATCCATCAAGAATTCCCAATATAACATCATGGATTGATGGTTCATAAGAATCAAACTTCTCTCGATGGTAAACCATCATAGTATTAAAGTAGCACTTTCCATCAGGGAATGATGGAAACTTGTTGGCATATCAAAAACCATGAACGCAAAATGTTGGATCATCATAAATCGTATTGAAACCAACGTAAACCGTAAAATTTCGACTTGGGTAAGCATTTGGCACTTCGCAAAATGCAATGAAATCGTAAATTTGGCGAATAAAATTGTGTTTCGGCAAAAGTATTGGCGAATGATTTTTTCCACTAGAAGGAAAAATATATATTTTAGTCTATCCTCAAAACTACGTCACAATGAATTTTTCTAAAAAAAAAAATTAGTATTTTTATTTGATTGCATTCACATATTCGTTAGAAACGCTGCCTAACCAATTAGAATTGAGTCCAAAATCTTGACAACAACTATCGTAAAATAGTTTTCTATGAGGAAAAAAATTAATACTTGCATTTGACTTTCGAAAATGAGCCAATACTGTTGATATTTGACAAATTTACTGGCTATATATTTGAAATCCTTAGCGAGGGACCTGAAGATGTACCTAATACCCGGCAATAATTTGTTGCCAGGCCAGATTTTAAGATAAATGAATTTTAGTATCTGATTTCTAGTCTCGATACCCGGTGCCTGGTACTCTGAGTTGACCAATTTTAGAGAGTATCCAGTGCCTGGTAACACTCATTTATGCAAGCATATTCAAAATTGTAATATTGTTAAAACTATTCCTAAAGATAATTAGTAGTTTTGAAAATATTCTCCCAGTTTCTGTTGTAGTTTATTTACGTTGCACTAGAGCTGCACAATGGGGCTATTGGCGACGGTCAGGGAAACATCCCTGAGGAAAATCCAAAGACATGCCATCACAATTTTGATCCTTTGCAGAGGGGATGACTCCCCTGCTTCGGTAGCCCGACGACTTGCCAGTTAAGTGGTCAAGCTGAAATAACTGGTCTTATTTCACTTTAGGGCAGAATTTTAATTCACGGAAACTTCAGTAAAGTGGACCCCCTTTGGAAATCATATTTGCTTAAGAGAGGGATCCGCTTAAAAGAACGTGCAAATCCAGAAGTCTAATACTGAAAACAATTTTAACTCAAATAATGTGAATATTAACTAAATAAAAATAAGGAATTACATTGTTATTTAAAGTTGATCATGAATAAAATTAAAAGATATCTGTCGAAAATTACGATGTATGTGTTTTACTCTCACGCTAAATTTTTCTTGCAAATTAGAGGTTTTTATTATCTCAGCTTAGTGTTTCATAGAAGTATAATGGATAACTGTTTATTGGATTTTCATACATTTGCAAGCTTGTGTGATCAATTTAGGCTTATAAACATTTGTCAAAATGAAGGACAGCACGAAGATACATCCAGTGTAAAAGCGGGATTCGAACCCGCTACCTTCACGCTTTGCTCAGTGTTTGGTGGAAAATACCGATAACTTTCTATTTTCCCCCTGATCTGTTATTATTTGAGCAATCTTTAACAACCAGTCTATCTAGCTCGAACCCACTATCTATACTCGAAAGCGTTATCATTTGAAAAATTTCCGATCACATTCTTTTCCGATATGTACTCGAACCCACTAACTTTTTCCTGGTGCTTAAACCTACTATACCAGAGTCTTTTGACCAATATTCGAACCCATTAGCTTTTCAATCTTTCTGTCATTAAACTAATTTCGAAACTTTTTTTTTTAAATGCACAGACCCACTATCTTTCAATCCGTAAGTGAACCAACTGTAATTTGATCAAATTTCAAAACTAGTCTCTTTTAATCCGGTGATAGCGGATTGCTCTAATGGTTTTCTAAAACCTGGTAAACTGCGTTGCTAACTTATTAAGCCCCTTGAGAAGGGTTGGAGTGGTGAGCTCAAAACAACCCTTGTGACCATCCCTCTTACTTCAACCATGCAGTAAAGCAATTTCTGATAAAATAGTGGTTTCGCCTATAATAATCGTCAGAAGCAAGTATGAGGTGGGGGGATATAGTGCTCCTCCATTTTTGGTCAATTATGCAATTTTCATTTAATAGTAATTTTTTATGTTTTAAATTGCTTTAACTTCAGCAATTTTAAAATACAAACTATATTTAAACGCTGAAAAAAACTTTTTGGCAATTTTAAGGTGACAAGGGATTTTTGAAAAAAGGTCTAAATTTAAATTAGCACAATGCGATTTTTTTCGAGAATATTGGTTCAAAAAAAACAAGAAAAAAGCATTTGATGCCCTCTTGTTTCTTTTGGATAGAAAGTTAAAAAACGAATAAAAAAAAGTATCTTTGCATCTCTTGTCGCCTTAAGTTTGTTAAAAAGTGCAAGTTCTGGGTGCAATACTAAATTTTAATTAAATTGCAAGAACCTTACTTTAAGGTGGTAACATTTAAATGAATTTTAAACCCATCTATATGAATCAAACTTCTGCATATTATTTTTACAAAAAAATATGCACAGAAAATGTTTGAATTTTTACCGTTCTTCTACTGAAAAGTTAATAATTACAACGCTCACCAGAAGCTGCGGTTTGCAAAAATCATGATTATGTTTTAATCACAAAATCATAATACCCATTTGATTTAAATCAGATTTTTTTTTTCAAGTTACCATCTATAGCATCTGACAAAAGATTTTAATAAGACTTAATATTGTTCAAAAATAATGTAACTAAAATAGTTATTATTTCTTGCAAAAATGGATGAAGTTATTATTATATACTAATCACTGAGTTGAGAAAAATCACAGTTGTATTTTTCAAACTCAACTTGCTGACGACTGCTAAAAATTGGAAGATAATTTATCAACTAGATACCCAATGAAGAGTAAATTAGTTTAGATCAGAAAACATAATTGGAAAAAAAATTGTCGCTTTGGATTGAGAAAGTCTTAATACACGCTAACTTCAGATTTAATAAGCTATAAAAGCACTGCGTTTTAATTTACAAAAAACTAAATGGGTATAATTGAAATATGTTTCTAATCAGAAAGTTATTTTAAATATATTTAATGGAGAATTACAATTTAAAAGTTTCACATCCCTCTTATTCGCATTCACTGTACTTTTTTTTTTCTTTTCTTCCAGACGTGGACACGTACCTAGGTTTGCAAAACCCTTAACCGTATAGTCCACAGGTTTAGCTCACATAATACATAGGTGCATCACATTAGTTTAAAAAAAAAAAACGAAATTTTGAAGAAGTTGTTGTTAATTTACGTCGCACTAGAGCTGCACAATGGGCTATTGACGACGGTCTGGGAAACATCCCGGAAGATGATCCGAAGACATGCCATCACAATTTTGATCCTCTGCGGAGGGGATGGCACCCCTGCTTCGGTAGCCCGACGACCTGCGCGCGAAGTCGAGCACTTTACGGTAGCACAGTTTAGCGAGGACCAATACCGCACACCCTCGGTCCCTACGCAGGCTGATCCAAGTGGTCACCCACCCGCACACTGACCGTAGCCAAAATTTTGAAGAAAGTTACAATAGATGACAGTGATTAAAAACTTAAGTAACCTTGAAAGATGAAAAGATCAGAGTTGCTACATGCATGGTATGAAGCGCTCTCTAAGAGGCTGCAAAATATGAATTTTGAAATACTTGGAAAAAAAAAGGTCATTGAATCTCGTAGAACAGTGTTTCCCAAAGTGTGGTACGCGTACCCCCAGGGGTACGGGAACAGTTCAGCGGGGGTACGCGTTCTTATGCGAAATATCTTGCAACATATGAGAATTTCAAAAAATTTTATTTAAAAACAAAACTAGTCATGAAATTTTACAATTACGTATTTTTCTATTGGCTATTTTTGGCAGAGTTAATAGTTAATAATTCGTGGTGTCAACAGCCAGTTGTGATTTTTAACTTTTGTGCATTTTTTATAGTAAAAAAGACACTCATTTTTTTATTAGGGGTACACAGCGTTACGAAAAATTTAGAAAGGGTACACAAAATTCATAAGTTTGGGAAACACTGTCGTAGAAGAAAAGAAAAGGAGTTTCTCTTTAAGGGGATCAATTCAACTAGAGTTTGTGAATAAGAGAGTTTTGAGCATTTCTCATGGAGAATTGTGAGTTCAACTGAAAGTATTCACTGTACTTTGAAACATAATTTACAGACATATCCATTTCGATATTTCGTTGTAAAAAATCCTCATTATCATTAAAATCAGGTTTAAAAGAATCGCCCCCTCAATAATGTATTTATTAATTTTATAGAAGAAAAAAATATGTTATGATTAAATAAAAATTTTTCTCAATCGATATCTTTTTTAATGTGTTTAAATTATTGATTTATTTGTTTTAAAATAATCACTAATGATTTAAAACAATAAATTTTTTTTTAACTTCAATGTATTTTATTATTTCGCAGTAAAAATTAGCTCCCTTAAAAAATATTCATTATCAATGAAATCAGACTTTTAAAAAAATCACACCTTTAAGAATGTATTTATTAATTACATTATATGAAAATATTTTAAACTTAAAATTTTTTTTTACTAAGTGTGTTCATATTAAATGCTATGAAAAGAAAATTAAGTTTGTTTAAGTTAATGTGTTTTTTCCAAAAAAATCACAGCTGATTTAAATCAGTCATTTCTTTTAAAAAATCAAGTGATTTAAATCACGATTATATTCAAAATGCATTATTTTCTAGTTTTAAATCTAATCCTGACTGCAAACTCAAATTTAGTCCTGGCATATTATATTTCGCAGTGCCTGATCACTCATTAGGCCATGGCCCCCTTAAAATGGATTTTTTGACAATAAATTCTAAAAAAATAAGAAAAACAATGATTTAAAAAAAATCAAATATATATTAAAAGAATACGATAATTTTTTTACATAGTGTTAATTGTATTTATTTATTACTCATTTTAGTTATTATTTATAAGTATTTTTATAGTTAATGTATTATAATTGAATTAATTTTGATAACATTATAGAGGAGTTTATTGATCGCAAGAGCAGAAAAAAAAGATTTTTGAATACCAATTTTAGAGTAGCGTAAAGTGTCAATAAATTTCGAAATGTTATGATTATTTTTTAGTTCTAATTTAACAAAATAAAGTAAAATTAAATTTATTTTAAATATGCTTTCTTAAATGAAAAGAAATATAAATACTTTAATAATTGAATAAATAAAAAATATACGAGAAATTTTTTAAAAATCTAAATGCCCTAGGACCCCGCTGAATCCGGCACTGATTTTTCGGTCAGGTAGATTATCGTCAATATAGTGCTTGATGTTTCTAATTGCAATGAGAAGAGGGACTTACCTAGAAGCTCAATCCGCATACTATGAGGGGGCGGGGGTTACAATTGGGGTAACTACTTGTACCGGCGGTACAAGTAAAAAGTACGTACTTTTTAAATTTAGTACTTGTACTTTTTTAGGGAAAAAGTACAAGTATTCGTAACGGAAATATCGAATGAAAACGTTACTTTTTTCTAAAACTCGTTAAGCTTTAAAAAAAAAATGCTTATGATTTTTTTTAATTTATAAAATTAATGTGCAATATATATGCATTCCTAACTTCGTGCTTAAACACCTTCTGTTTCAACTTGTACTACACATTCAATTATTTTTTACTAGCTCAAAGACCACAAAGCTGTCTGAAACCCCGTGTTTGCTTTGTTTACGTTTGTGCTTTTAAAATGCGTTTCTAAAGCGTAAAACAATTTTTAATCAATGGTAATTTAAATAAATAAAAATAATAAACTAAAATCATTAGATAAAATTTCTTTTTCGTGCAAATCCATAAAAAGTTTGATATTAAAATTATATTTGNAAAATGCATTATTTTCTAGTTTTAAGTCTAATCTTGACTGCAAACTCAAAGTTAGTCCTGGCATATTATATTTCGATATATTTTTCGATCAGGTGGAAGATTATTGTCAATATAGTGCTTGATGTTTTTAATTGCAATGAGAAGAGAGACCTACCTAGAAGCTCAATCCGCATACTATGAGGAGGGGGAGGGTTATAATTGGGGTAATGACTGAGGGCAGTTCACCACTGCCCCTTTTAATCAATACTAGAACCTACCATTTTTTCAAAATTGATACGGGAATTTGCTAGCATTGGAACAGTTTTCGTTCACATTGTTTATTTTGTGTTGTTTCTTAAATTATCGCTTGTTCGGGCATTGATCTACGAAAGTTGTTTTGAAAAATGACCATATTATTTATAGCAGGGTCAAGTACCGAGGAAAAAGGTAGTGGGTTCGAGTAATTGTTTTTTTTTATAAGAAAAAGAGTGAGTAAAAAATACTGGTCGTATTATAGCAAGTTTTAACCAGATAGGTAGCGGTTTCGTGTAATAATAAGAAAATTGGATGTGAATGTTGATCGAAAAACCCTGTTTTTGAAAACTGATAAAATAGTAGCATCTTCGAATACCGATAGAATCATAGTGAGTTCGAATGTTTTATTAAAAGGCTGGTTATAAGAGTTGATCCAGTAATAGCAGGTTTAAGTATAGATTAAAGAAAAAATAGAGGATTCGCACTCTGATCAAAAGAGACGGGTTATAAAAGTTATCAAATTATGGCAGATTAGAGTACCGATAAAGACTGATTTTTGAATGCTGATAAATTTTTGAAGTTTTGCGTTCCAAAAGAAAGTGGGTGCAAGCATTCATTGAAATAGAGTGGTTCTGAATACTGTTCCAATAAATAGGTCGAATGCCGATTTAAAAAAAAAACTAGTATAAAAAGAGAACTTGTTATAAAAACTCATCGAATAGCAATCATGTCGAGATAAAAAAAAAAAAATAGGTACGAAAACTTTACAAATATCGGGTTAAAAAAATAGAATCAAAAACTGTCCATTCCTAGGGGGTTTGAGTGACAATAATAATGGGTTAGAAAATTAGTTATTTTGAAATTGATGAAATTATAGTAGTTTCGCAAACCGATAAAAAGATATTGGATTTGACAGTTTCGAATACCGATAGTTCGTGTACTGAATTAGAGACTGATCAAATAATTGCAAGTTCGAGGATCCGCAGAAAGTTGGCGGCTACAAGTTTTGATCAAACGAGAATGTATTCGAAAATTGTTTTAATGATAGTCCATTTGAGCAATGTTTTAGAAACTAGTTTTAAAAACTGATCAAATTACAGCGGATCCTAGAGAATAGGTTGGAGATTTTTAAGAAAAGGGTTCAAAATTTGGCCAAATAGTAGAGGGAATCGGTACCGACGAAAAGTTAATAGTATTGGACATAAGAAACCGGTTTTGAAAAATGAAGTTATAGCAGGTTCAAGCACCTAGAGAAAAGTAGTGGATTCGAAATAGGATTGATTAAATTATAGCAGATTTTCGCTTCTATATAAAGATAGTGGGCACGAAAACAATTCTCTTGATAATTCGAGTATTGATTAAAACAAAAGATAAAAATTACTCTTATGATTAATCAATATTTTTCTATCAATATTCCAGCTTGATATAATTTGATAAGTTACAAAAAAACCAGCCTGTCTTGACCAATACTGGAATTATCTTTTTGTCTGTTGGTTAATCCACTAATATTAACACAGTTTTTGAACCTTTTTTCAAAAATTAAATCATTCATCTTTCTTTCGATACATCAATCTGCTATAATTTTTATAACTCTACCCACCTTTCAGACGATTTAAACTCACTAGTATTAATCACATATATATCGGCACTAGAGCCTGTTGTGACTTGATTAATTTTCAACAACCAGACTTTTTAAAAATGGAATTTACTATTATTTTAATCGATACCTGACCTTTTTTTAATTTGAATAGTTTTTGAATCCAATCTCGACTCGAACCTAATATTTTTCTAGCCTTACTCGAAAATGACTGATACACTATATATTTGATCTATACAAGCATCATTATTTCATAAATACTTGCACCTAGCATTATTTCCCACAATTAATCAAACCAAAATAATTCTAATGGTTATCTAACCTACGACCATCAGGATGCGTAGCCATAACTTTCAACAAAAAATAAGCACCTTTAGAGTGTTTTTTAAGCACTAAAAGAATATTTTAAGCACTATATACATTAACTAAATAGTTTTCGAAGACTTTACACGATCATGACAGAAATAACAAGTATCTGACAAAGAACTCTTTTCTTAATTACATTAGCTATTATAAAAAGATCAAGAGGTTTTTCGGTTCGATATCAGAGGGTGGAACATGTAGCCTGAAATGGAGAATATCTTGCAAAATGCAGAAGAGTTGCACATGAAAATGCAATAGTCTCACCGATCTCAGCTTAGTAGACGCACATGCAACCTCGCAAGTATTTCATCAAACATGTAAAAATGATAGGCGCTTTCATAAGCTATGGACCTACGGTCCGCCAAAATGGATTTTGGTTGCATGAAATGCACAAAAAAATTGAATAGAAAAACACTCTTTTGCAAATTACCTGGAAAAAATCTAATTTTTGAAAAGGGAAAAATAAGCACTTTTTAATGCGACCCAATAAAAACGCTACGCACCATGATCGAATTATCAGTACTCGAAGGCACAATTATTGTTAGTACTTGATCTCATTAGTACGGATTCCTCACTCAGGGTTTTTTAGTCTGCATCACTGTTTTTATCATCTATTATTAATTTAATTATTGCTGGAATTCATTTAATTTTTGTTACCAGGGAGGAACTAAGCTGTCTTTGAGAAGGGTAACATTGTGTGATAAAATATTATTCACATTAAAATAAATGAGACATTTGTATAATTAATATTGTTTTTTGTACCTATGACCTTTACCTCAGTTGTTTTGTTAATTAGCGGAGAAAAAGTTCTTTAAGCTATATATTCGTGAAAGCAACGTGTGAGTCGTGGTGAGGTTGTTAGCGCCATGGGTATAGAAGATTGTAGACTCGATGGAGAGGGGTTCAGTCCTGGACACTGGTTAAATTTTAAGTTTTTTTTCTATTTACTTTATTTTATTTTTTTAAATTTATTTTTCGACACTTCAACATGAATAAAGTCTTCTATAAATCAAAATAACTATTCTTCTTTTGGGAAAGAACGAATAATAGGAAAAACACGGCTAAATTTCGACTCGGGAGCTATGCACACGACTCACTCCGTAACTCCCTTCAATATTAACTTATAATTTTCAAACTCTNCTCTTTCATAAGCTATGGACCTACGGTCCGCCAAAATGGATTTTGGTTGCATGAAATGTGCAAAAAAAAATTGAATAGAAAAATATGAAAAACACTCTTTTGCAAATTACCTGGAAAAGATCTAATTTTTGAAAAGGGAAAAATAAGCACTTTTTAATGCGACCCAATAAAAACGCTACGCACCATGATCGAATTATCAGCAGTACTTGATTTCATTAGTACGGATTCCTCACTCAGGGTTTTTTAGTCTGCATCACTGCTTTTATCATCTATTATTAATTTTATTATTGCTGGAGTTCATTTAATTTTTGTTACCAGGGAGGAACTAAGCTGTCTTTGAGAAGGGTAACATTGTGTGATAAAATATTATTTACATTAAAATAAATGAGACATTGGTATAATTAATATTGTTTTTTGTACCTATGACCTTTACCGCAGTTGTTTTAAGCATTAGAATTGCTACGGAATTTGTAATAAATTTTAGTACTAATCTGTTTTTAAAATTTACTAAACACGGTGATTTCAAATTAATCTAGTTTTTCTAAACAGGATATCAACCAGGTTAAATAGATTCCAGTTTACAAAACACTGATGTCTCAGTTTATTCTTGCAATATTTATTTTCTGAAAGTAAATTTAGTCTGTGATAAGTTTACGTATATCGTATTTTTCCTTTGAATTTAGTTAATAGATTCACTATTTCTAATTTTAACTGTTGTTTTCAGCATTAGCTCGCTGACATTACATATTTTACTCCTAAGCAGTCACCTCTTTTTAGCGGAAATGAATTAAATTTTACAGTAGAGTCTAACTTCAATAAATATGCCTAAAAAGAACCCAATTACTTCCCTATTCATCTAAAATGTTATTCTTCGGTTGTAAAAATGAAACACACACAAAATAATTTTTTAATTACATCACGGGCTTAGCATATTCATAGTAATAAAATATAAGATCTGTTATAGTAATCAGGAGGCTTAACCTAAAGAGGCATGTTGATTTACCGTTGAGCCTTTTGTCAATAATAAGATTACAATTACACATTGATGCAGCTTATTTTTTGTGTGCATCGTATTACAAACATATAGAGTATAAGACAGCAAAAGGAAATTAATATTACATAAATGTATGGTTCAGAACATGTCTTTAAGCATGGTGTTTGCAATCGACTAATCTTCTCTATACTAAATGAGAGTACTTGAGACAGAGTTCAAACTAAGCAGGATGATTTAACTACTAATAGGTTTAGTGGGCACTGTTGAAAATACTACGTCACATCATTTTCCAGAGGTTGACTTTGAACATGTACTGGTGAGGAAACTTGGCAAATAATGGTCCTCCATTCATATAATGAATTAACTCTATAATCAGGCGGAAATTTTCGGAGATACCTTCTGTATCAATCGTCATTGGCTACTGGAGTTCTTCAATAAATGTCTGAAAACGGGAACTTTTCCAAAAATAATGGTAAATTAAATAACGTGGTCGCCCTTATTGGTAAACTAAAGAGATATCTATCATTGCCTGAATCCTACAGGCTCATCTCCCTTGTCTTGGTCTGGGGCAAGATTCTAGATGATTACCAAGAGACTAGTCTATTATCTAGTATCTTCAAATTAATTGATTCGGGAGAGGACGGATGACTTAGTTGACTTTCGTTGCAGCACACAATTGGGGTGGATCTGGATATTAAGAATGCCTTTAACTAGGCAATTCTCAGAAACGAACTGAATAAGATTAAGCTTCCACATAATTTGCCTTTGTTTTTATCTTTGTGGAAGACTGTTAGACAATCTATCTCTATGGGAAAAAAATTATTGCATCACCAATTAGAATTTTAGCACGGGGAATGCCGCAAGGTTCGTCGCTTGAGCCAATACTCTTGTTGGTCATGGTAAACACAGTTTTTCATCACCTTTTATCTATCAACTTTACTTTGAGTGATTTTAATTTCTCAGAGTTTTACTCATCGCTTTTGCGAAAGGATCTTTTAATTAAGCACGATTTTATATCTCTTTGATCAATTGATGACGCTCATTCTCAATGAAATCTCAGCCTGGGCCGAGCCATACAAACTAATTTTCAACGAACATGAAACCAATATGATCACTTTCCCGTAATGCATTGGCCAGGTTATGATGCGGCCACATTAAATGTTTGAACTTTGTCACCTTGCTCTTTATTAGCCTGTCCTGCTTCTGCTAATATCATGATGTATGGTGCCTCAGCCAGGCTGCTATGAAATAAGGTGGTTGAAGGACTAGTGAAGCTGTTAGAGCGATGTGATGTCCTGGACCTGATTTAGGCATTCCTTTATCAGGGATGGACATGAATAAAAATCAAGAAACATTAAGTCATTTCCTGAATGCATAGGTAAAAATTAGTGATTTCATGCAATAATCTCCGGGGGAAGATGTTATCGACGATGGCAACTTAATCTATCAAAAGGTACCCTAAATAGAATCGAGTTAACACGTTGTTGTGGCTTATCCTCCTATGCCTGACGAAGTCAGACAAGGTCCATCAGACCATTGACCCTAAGAAAATCGAGGACCAGAAGGGTGGGATAAGTATATGTCCTCTCTGGAAAGTCCAAAACAGTCCAGGATGTGTTCGGGAGAAGCCTGTTCAGTTTGACATTTGGAGCAGACCTCGAAGATTCTCCTGCCCTCGGAAGATGAGAAACTTTTTGTGTGACCGCTTGCTAATCTGAAAATTGCGGTTTAACGTTACACAGCAGTTAACACGTCTTATATACTAGTGAATTGATATTGAATAATTGTAGTGGTAGTTAGGCCAGAATAGTCCTCCACCAGAATTATTTCAGGGATAGAATTCGATGAACATATACAACTAGTTGCCGTATTTGCGAAAGACCGGGAAAGTTGTGTTAAGTTCACAGAATTTTTAGTACTTATGGGGAGAGCTGTATTAAGTTCACCAAGCTTAGTGCGTTTGTCGTGAGAGCTGTATTAAGTTCTTGGTTGCGAATGGTCACTTCTGTATTGCCGTAAGCAGTCGAGTGTGTGTAGAATCCCGTTGTGAGTAAATGAGACCAATAAGCAACAGCGTGAGGAGGACGATGACGCAGTCGCAAATAGCAAATCAACTGTTCAATGCGGACCGTCCATCGAAGTAGGCGTGATCATATCACGTCCGGGTCATCCATGCTGAGGAAGATGTTATCGAAGATGTCAACTTTCACCTCAGATCCATTAATTTCGCATTAGATACTACAATTTCTTCTGATCACTTCTTATTAAATTTTAATTTGTGTTGGCAACGTATCAAACTTCTCCACAGATTTAACTCCTTTCGTGACAGACCCTGTAACAAAAAGTATATTTTGAATAACTTTTCATAACCTATCACAACAGTTATTTAAATCAAAACTATTATAAAAAAGAGTTATGACTTTTTCCCAAATTACTTACTCTAATGTTTGAAAATAAGCAACAAACCGATTTTGTTGTTCCAACGATTTTCTGTACCATTTGAAGGCTAATTTAAAACTCGTGCATTTATAGTCAAAAATTATCCATTGCTTGTTTCATCCATTAAAAATTTTTCGATGGGTGAATGATTTAATAAATGGAGACGGAATTCAAATATCTGTTTTTTTGGTTATAAATTCTCTAAATTTGGTTTGGTTTATAACTTCGTTCTTATTTATTCATTTATTTCATAAATACTAGAACATGAAAAAAAAAGTCCTTGGTACCAAGATAATTTAAACTTTTGTTTATTCATATGGTAGTTAAATCTTAAAAACTTTTCAAACATAGGATTTTTATGAAGAACAAAAAAAGTTGCAATACCATAACAGAAGGTGCATTTTCAAAAACTTATTTTTTTTTAATAACATGATATATG
>NC_092205.1:100759911-100785591 GCF_043381705.1 Parasteatoda tepidariorum | reverse complement strand
TCATTAGGCGGACACTTTAATAATTTTTTTTATCAAATGAGAACTTTGATATTCATGCCAAGTCATAGGATAAGTGTCAAAATTTCTAAAAACATATAGTTATGCTAAGAAATATCTATGAAGTATTTTATAATTTTTTTTTCGTCCATGTCACTCTACATTATAAGCGCAGGCATCGCTACAAAGGGAAATAATCAAGCTTCAGTGGCTGCAACAAAAAAAAACCCCCTTCAAAATATTAATATGCAAGCAAAGTTTTCGAAGAGAACTTTACCGTTGCGTAATCCTAAGATATCTTCTCATAATTCATTTTCATTTGTATATTTCAAAAATTTTCGTTTCAGTATTTGAAACTTCCATGGCTTACTCTAGGTTTGTCGCCTGAACTCACTTTTTCTTCACTTTAAAACTAGTAATGAAGGTGAAAATGAATTTGAAAGGATAATCGTCCTCTTAAGTTACTTTTGTTTATGTATTCCCAGAATTCAATACAGTCAATTATTTTTCTAGGATGCAGTGGCGCCAACTTTCCTCTTAAGCCAGTTATTAGTAATCAGAAAATATGCACAGTTAGCATTTATGAAATTCATATTACCGCAAGGTATATATGTTACTGTCAATGATTCAAATCAAGAGAATGTCGACTTTCATCGGGGAATGTCAACAATCACGTAGTCGTTTGGGTGAATGTCCGAAATATTTGTTATATCCGATTTGATATTAATTTATTTGTTGATATTCTTATATTTATTCGATATTTTAATGTCTGCTGAGGATAGATTAGAGGAAGCATTAATGTTCGGAGTTCCGGTTAAATGCATACGCGGCAGTGACACTTGAACTTAAGAAAAAAGTGATGTAGGGCATATCGGGCAAACAAGATTATGTTGTTTCATCAAAGGAAAACCATCAAAAATTTTGATTTTGGTTGAGGAACAATTATAATTATCTCAATACCGAAAATGGCGGCAACTACTTTATACCAAAGTGAACCACTATACATAACTCTTGGTACTTAAGTGTTTTGCTACACAAAGATTTGATAGTTTCTAAAAATAGTGAAACGCCAACAATGTCCTCTGGAGACACTAGATGTAAAAATAACTGCCACCATTTTGGTATTCTACAACTCTAAACTTTAAGAGTTCACTAAGATATGATGATACACATAGGAGTCGGTGAAGTTATTTTTATGATACAACATAATCATAGTCCAACTCCGATGTCTAGCAGTTTTGAACCCAGAGGACAAGGGAATGAAGTATTGGAACAAACTGACCTTCCTGGAAAACAGAAAGGTGGGCGGCGAAAAGATTCTAATCAGTGATCCGTCAAACACTGTAGATATTTTACACCAGTACTGCAGTTGGTGCGAGCTGGGAACAGAATTTGTAGGGACCAACAGTTGCTGGGATCTGACCTTGGATCACGTCCATTAGGACGACTGCTCCCAGTTAAGTATTGCTCTAATTTTCATACTATATAAGATTTATATATGCTTTATAAGCCATTTATACAATTTTTGGTTAAAAAGTTGGGCAACAGAATTTTCAAAATAGTTGGTAAAACAAATACTTGAAAATTAAATAATAAGTTCTCAACTAATAATTACATTTTTGAGCGTTTATTGAAAGCACAAATGATATTATAAGATCCCTCAATATCAGAAATAATAGCTACAAAAATTAAAATAATCAGAAATAGTTTTTTTAATTTCTCAGAATTGTAAGACAAATTTCTTGTATTAATATTTTCCAACAATAAAGGGCAAGGATCATGTTGGAATTCTGCTTAAATGTCTTAAATGAAAAATCCGACAATTGCAACAGTAAAAAAGTTTAACCTATAAAATGTGGCCTGTAAAATTTCCCACAAAAGCAATAACATTTTTCTGCAGGATGAATAGTATAGAACATTTTGAAATACATATGTGAAAGACTTGTCTGTATTTTTATGTCACATAATATTGTGGAATATATAATTTTATTCTTAATTTTTCACTGATGACCTAAGCATTTAATAACTAAATACTTTTTATAACACAGTTTTATACAAAAACTTGTAGAAAAATGCGTTAGTATTTCTTTAAAGATTGCATAAATTGAAAGTGTCCAAAATCACTTTTCTCCATCAGCAGGCTGGCAACTAACATTTAAAAAAAAGTAATTCCTCGGTTTCCCCCTAAGTTTTGTAATTAATGATAAAATTTCCGTATTTGTACACATTTTTAAACACTTTTAATTGGGATTAAAGATGAATATGAATATTTTTTTTAAAAAAATCTTTTTTCAACAGGATTATAATAACTAGGATTACAATAACTATAGGATTACAATAACTTTCATAAAATATTTTTGGAAAGTAAGATTTATACAAGAAAAGAAATTTGTTTGATTTTACACAATTCTTGAATATGCGTAATAATATATGAATATACGTAATACGTTACACAATTCTTGAATATACGTTTATGTAAAGTTATCGCAGACTAAATTAGCTTTCAGCAAAAAAATATTGCAAGAATAAACAGAGACATCAGTGTCTTGTGAACTGGAGTCTGGTTATATTCTGTTAAAAAAAATTATTTTAAATCACCGTGTTTAGTAAATATTAAAAACAGATTAGCACTAAAATTTATTGTTACAAATTGTGAAACAATTCTAATGCTTAAAACAACTGAGGTAAAGGTCTTAGGTACAAAACAAAATTAATTTTACCAATGTCTCATTTATTTTTAAATGAATTGTATTAATCATATTCGAGTAAGACTAATAGTAACCGACCTACCACAGAAGGAGTTTGTGGATAAGCGTTTCAAACGTCACGTGAACTAGACACAACAAAACCACAGAAAAGTAAAATCAAAACTAAAAAGATTGATACACATAAGAAAAATCCCAAAATCGAAAAGATGATAAAAGAAAACAGAATAAAAATTAAAAGTGCTTAAAACATCTAAGTGAATAAAANGAAACCGTTACCTATCATTAAATGAATTCAATCAATAATTAAATTAATAATAAGATGATGAAAGCAGTGATGTAGACTGAAAAACCCTGAATGAGGAATAAGGTAAAAAAATAAAGGATTCTATATTAATGAGATCAAGTACTAATAATAATTGTGCCTTCGAGTACTTATAATTCGATCATGGTACGTAGCGTTTTTATTGGGTGGCATTAAAAAGTGCTTATTTTTCCCTTTTCGAAAATGAGATTTTTTCTGTACAAAATCTACTTTCGCCAGGTAATTTGCAAAAGCGTGGTTGTTATATTTTTCTATTAAATTTTTTTGTACAATTTATACAACTAAAATCTATTTCGGCGTACCGTGGGTCCATAGCTTATGAAAGTGCCAATCATTTTATACGTTTGATGAAATACTTGAGTCTGCATGTGCGTCTACTGAGCTTAGATCGGTGAGATTATTGCTCTTTCATGTGCAACTCTTCTGCATTTCGCATGATATACTCTATTTCAGGCTTCATTTTCCACCCCCTGATATTGAACCGAAAAAACTCTTGATCATTCTATAATGGCTAATATAATTAAGAAAAGAGATCTTTGTCAGAAACTAGTTACTTTTGTCATGATCATGTAAAGTCTTTGAAAACTATTTAATTAGTGTATATAGTGCTTAAAATATTCTTGCGCTTTAGTGCATAACATTTACTCTAAAAGTGCTTATTTTTTGTTGAAAGTTTTGGCTACGCGCCCTCATGGTCGTAGGTTAGATAACCATTAGAATTATTTTGGTTTGATTAATTGTGGGATATAGTACTAATCAAGTAACACTAGGTGCAAGAATTTATTAAATAATGTTTGTATATATCAAATATATAGTGTATTAATCATATTCGAGTAAGACTAATAGTAACCGATCTACCACAGAAGGAGTTTGTGGATAAGGGTTTCAAACGTCACGTGAACTAGACACAACAAAACCACAGAAAAGTAAAATCAAAACTAAAAAGATTGATACACATAGGAAAAATCCCAAAATCGAAAAGATGATAAAAGAAAACAGAATAAAAATTAAAAGTGCTTAAAACATATAAGTGAATAAAATTAACCAACAGTAAAAGTGTCAAAAATACAGGTAAGATTAGGTTAAACATCAAATGGTAAAAATATGAAAAATCACATTAAATGCAAATAAGACTAAAATAAGAATAGAACAATTAAAATAGTCGACTAAAAGTTCAAGTATCTCCCATTCAAAGCTAAGTGCCTCTAAGATTAAAAATTTTCTAAGGTAAACCAAAGTATCTCTAAAAAGGATAAACACTCAAAGATGACACCAGGTAAAACAGAGGGTGCTAAAGTTCAGAAAGATCGAAATTTCATTTCGAATGTCCTACGTATGATGAAGATGTCAGTTCAAAGGGAGAACAAAGTCAAGGACACGGTAAGTGCCGACGTAAAATACCAAAAGCAAATATGAAAACCAGTAAACCAAAAGTTTAAAAATAAAATTAGTCAGGTGTTCTCTCGGGGTCAAGCAGATCATCCAGGGTATATTTAAGAATTTCAGTGATTTTCCCCCTGCAGTCAATATCAGCATAAAGTTGATGTTGAGTATATTAGTCCCATTTTCTGCAACAGATCGTCCGGGATTTGGGACAAAATTTTATGAGATGGTCAATGCCTTGTACTCTTCCACATAATTTTATAAGTTGCTAGTTTATTGAAGAATTTTTGCTGATATATTCAGAAAACCCCGTGGCCAGTTAAGAGTTGATTTAAATAGAAGTTTGACTGCAGGCGAGTTAGTGTGGGATCTTTAATGAGATTATAAGTCTGCCTGCCCTTTGCTGATTCACTCCAATCTACTTTCCATTTATTGATTGTAGCTTGTTTTATGTATCTAATAATGAAAGTTCCTTCCATTGGGAGCATCATTCCCACCCGACTGAAGCTCGTGGCCTTTTCGGCTTGCTGATCCACCTCCTCGTTACCTTCAATCCCAATGTTGTGCGTCTTCGAGTAAGGCTAGAAAAATATTAGGTTCGAGTCGAGATTGGATTCAAAAAGTATTCAAATTAAAAGAAGTTCAGGTATTAATTAAAACCAAATTCCATTTTTAAAAAGTCTGGTTGTTGAAAATTAATCAAGTCAATACATGCTCTAGTGTCCCGCAGTGGACTGATCGTTAAGACACGGTTCCCAGCAGATCACCTAAGTCAAGCATCACTGGTGCGGGTGGGTGACCACTTGGATCAGTCTGCGTAGGGACCGAGGGTGTGCGGTATGGGTCCTCGCTAAACTGTGCTACCGTAAAGTGCTCGACTTCGCGCGCAGGTCGTCGGGCTACCGAAGCGGGGGTGCCATCCGCTCCGCAGAGGATCAAAATTGTGATGGCATGTCTTCGGATCATCCTCCGGGATGTTTCCCAGACCGTCGCCAAGAGCCCATTGTGCAGCTCTAGTGCGACGTAAATTAACAACAACATGCTCTAGTGCCGATATATAAGTGATTAATACTAGTTAATTTAAATCGTCACAAAGATAGGTAGAGTTATAAAAATTATAGCACATTGATTATCAGTAAAAAGAGAAATGATTTAATTTATTAAAAAAAAGTTTCAAAAACTTTTTTAATATTAGTGGATTAACCAACCGACAAAAAGATAATTCCAGTTATTGGTCAAGACAGATTGATCATTAGTAACTTATAACAGGCTGAAATATCGATAGAAAAAGATTGGTAAATCGAAATTTTATCTTTTATTTTAATCAATACTCGAACTACCAAGAGAATTGTTTTCGTGCCCACTATCTTTCTATAGGATCCTAATTCTGCTATAATTTAATCCCATTTCGAATCCACTACTCCTCTCTAGGTGCTTGAACCTGCTATAACTTCATTTATCAAAACCAGTTTCTTTTATCCAATACTCGAACCTATTAACTTTTCGTCGGTACCAAATCCCTCTACTATTTGACCAAATTTTGAACCCTTTTTTAAAAATCCCCAACCTATTCTCTGGGATCCGCTGTAATTTGAGTTTCTAAACCAATGCTCAAACTCGCCATCCTTTTTCGGTACTCGAATGGGCTATCATTAAAACAATTTTCGAATCCATTCTCATTTGATCAAAACTTGTAGCCGCCAACTTTCTGCGGATCCTCGAACTTGCAATTATTTGATCAATCTCTAATTCAGTACTCGAACTATCGGTATTCGAAACTGTCAAATCCAGTATCTTTTTATCGGTTTGCGAAACTACTATAATTTCATCAATTTCAAAATAACTAATTTTCCAACCCACTTTTTACTTTCACTCAAACCCCCTAGCATTTGACAGTTTTTGATGATTCTATTTTTTTAATCCGCTATTTGTAGAGTTTTCGTACCAATTTAATTTTTTTTTATCCCGACATGATTGCTATTCGATGAGTTTTTATAACAAGTTCTCTTTTTATACTAGTTTTTTTAAATCGGCATTCGACCTATTTTTTGGAACAATATTCAGAACCACTCTATTTTGATTAATACTTGCACCCACTTTCTTTTGGAACGCAAAACTTCAAAAATTTATCAGCATTCAAAAATCAGTCTATATCGGTACTCTAATCTGCCATAATTTGATAACCCGTCTCCTTTGATCGGAGTGCGAATCCTGTATTTATTCCTTAATCTATACTTAAACCTGATATTACTGGACCAACTCTTATAAAACCACCCTTTTAATAAAACATTCGAACTCACTATGATTCTATCGGTATTCGAAGATGCTATTATTTTATCAGTTTTCAAAAACAGGGTTTTTCAATCAACATTCACACCCAATTTTCTTATTATTACACGAAACCGTTACCTATCTGGTCAGAATTTGCTATAATTCGAATAGTATTTTTACGCACTCTGTTTTTTTTCTTAAAAACAATTACTCGAACCCACTACCTTTTTTATTGATTTAAATCATCTGCGATTATTTTAAAACAAATAAATCAATAATTTTAACACATTAAAAAACATATTGATTGAAAAAAAATTTAATTTAATCATAAAATATTTTTTCTTCTATAAAATTAATAAATACATTATTTAGGGGACGATTCCTTTAAACCTGATTTTAATGATAATGAGGATTTTTTACAAAGAAATATCTAAATGGATATGCCTGTAAATTATATTTCAAAGTACAGTGAATGCGAATAAGAGGGATGTGAAACTTATAAATTGTAATTCTCCATTAAATATATTTAAAATAACTTTCTGATTATAAACATATTTCAATTATACCCATTTAGTTTTTTGTTAATTAAAACGCAGTGCTTTTATAGCTTATTAATTCTGAAGTTAGCGTGTATTAAGATTTGCTCAATCCAAAGTGACAATTTTTTTTCCAGTTACGTTTTCTGATCTAAACTAATTTACTCTTCATTGGGTATCTAGTTGACAAATTATCTTCCAATTTTTAGCAGTCGTCAGCAAGTTGAGTTTGAAAAATACAACTGGGATTTCTCTTAACTCAGTGATTCTTCTTCTTCAGGAGCGCAACAGCCCTTTGCAGGCCTTGGCTGCCTCAACAGCACGCCTTCTCCAGCTCCCTCTGTCCATGGCAACTCCCCTCCAGTTCTTAAGTTTTAGGAATTTGAGGTCGTTGAGCCATCGAGTAGGTGGTCTACCTAACTCAGTGATTAGTATATAATAATAACTTCCTCCATTTTTGCAAGAAATAATAACTATTTTAGTTACAATATTTTTAAACAATATTAAGTNGTATCCAGTTGACAAATTGTCTTCCAATTTTTAGCAGTCGTCAGCAAGTTGAGCTTGAAAAATACATCTGCGATTTTTCTCAACTCGGTGATTAGTATATAATAATAACCTCCTCCATTTTTGCAAGAAATAATAACTATTTTAGTTACAATATTTTTTAAACAATATTAAGTCTTATTGAAGTCTTTTGTCAGATGCTTAAGATGGTAAATTCAAAAAAAAAAAATCTGATTTAAATCAAATAGATATGATTTTGTGATTAAAACATAATCATGATTTTTGCAAACCGCAGCTTCGTAGTTGTAGTTATTAACGTTTCAGTAGATGAACGGTAAAAATTCAAACATTTTCTGTGCATATTTTTTTGTAAAAATAATATGCATAAGTTTGGTTCATATAGATTGGTTTAAAATTCATTTAAATGTTACCACTTTAAAGTAAAGTTTCTGCAATTTAATTAAAATTTAGCATTGCCCCCAGAACTTACACTTTTGCTTTATTTTTTTATTCGTTTTTTAACTTTTTATCCAAAAAGAGACAAGAGGGCATCAAATGCTTTCTTTTTGTTGTTGTTTTTGACCAATATTTTCGAAAAAAATCGCATTGTGCTAATTGAAATTTAGACCTTTTTTCAAAACTTCGAAAATCCCTTGTCACCTTAAAATTGATAACAAAAAGTTTTTTTTTCAGCCTTATAATATAGTTTGTATTTTAAAATTGCTGAAGTAAAAGCAATTTAAAACATTAAAAATTACTATTAAATGAAAATTGCATAATTGACCAAAAATGGAAGAGCACTAATTAATATATCCTCCACCGCATACTTGCTTCTGGTGATTATTATAGGTGAAACCACTATTTTATCAGAAATTGTTTTCCTGCATGATTGGTCACAAGGGTTGCTTTGAGGTCACCACTCCAACCCTTTTTAAGGGGCTTAATAAGTTAGCAGCGCAGTCCACCAGATTTTAGAAAACCATTAGAGCATTCCGCTACAACCGGATTAAAAGAGACTAGTTATGAAATTTGATCTGGGTTGATATGGTATCAAATGATAAGGGTTTCGAGTAGAGATATAGATAGTGGGTTCGAGCTAGTTAGACAGGTTGTTAAAGATTTCTCAAATTATAACAGATCCGGGAAAAAAATAGAAAGTTATCTGTATTTTCCGCCAAACACTGAGCAAAGCGTGGAGGTAGCGGGTTCAAATTCTGCTTTTACACTGATGTGCTGTCCTCTGTATTGTGCTATCTGTCCATCATTTTGACAAAGGTTTATAAGCTTGCAAATGCATGAAAATCCAATAAACTGTTATCCTTTATACTTCTATGAAACACTAAACTGAGATAATAAAAACCTCTAATTTGCAAGAAAAATTTGGCATGAGAGTTAAACACATACATCGTAATTTTCGAGAGTTATCTTTTAATTTTATTCATTATCAACTTTAAATAAATATCAATGTAATTCCTTATTTTTATTTAATTAATATTAACATTATTTTAGTTAAAATTGTTTTCAGTATTAGACTTCTGGATTTGCATGTTCTTTNTGATGGCATGTCTTCGGATCATCCTCCGGGATGTTTCCCAGACCGTCGCCAATAGCCCATTGTGCAGCTCTAGTGCGACGTAAATTAACAACAACAACCTTATTTTTATTTAATTAATATTCACATTATTTTAGTTAAAATTGTTTTCAGTATTAGACTTCTGGATTTGCATGTTCTTTTAAGCGGATCCCTCTTTTAAGTGCTTAAAGGTACTTATTTTCGCTTTCTAAAAGCCCTTAAAGGTGCCTTTTTCAAGGAGTGTTTTATTAAGGTTCGAAAATTAGCTTTTTCTTTCTTTTTTTTGAATGAGTTGAAAATTTGTTTTTTGGTCCATAGCTTATGAAAGCGCCAATCATTTTACAGGTTTGCTGATCTGGGTTCGGTGAGATCATTGCACTCTCAAGTGCAACTCCGCTGCATTTTGGTCCCTCGATCATTTTATAATGGTCAATATAATCAAGAAAAGAGTTTTTTTGTTTGTTAGAAACTAGTTATTTTATCATGATCATGCAAAGTCTTTGAAAATTATTTTGCTAATGTATATAGGGCTTAAAAATATTCTTTCAGTGCTTATTTTTTGTTGAAAGATTTGCCTACGTACCCTGTCCAGACATTTGAGAAATTCAAAACTCTTTCTTAATTTTTTTTCGTAAAAACGCATTAATGAAAGAGGGAAAAAAACAACTTTCGAATACTTTGGATAAGTCAAATGAATTTGGTAGTTAAACTTAGAGATTGGACAGCTCAAAAGAGCTGGGCACATTGACCAGTGGTCTATTGTACCCAAACCCTAAATCATAACTTGAGGAAAATCCTTATAAGGACAAATAAGTTATAAAATAAAATGCTGTCCATTCCCCAGCTGGTTAGAACCACTACTTACCCACACTGTGTGGCGAGCCTCTGCAGACGAAGAGGAGTCAGCAGCCAAAACTACAGTAGCCAATTATTGGCTTACCAGCATCAGCCAGTTGTTTTTCCTAATAGGCGAGGAGTTTCATGATGGTTCTTCCAATGATGTGAACCGGGTTCGAATCCCAGAAATGGCCGGTCGATACGAATTCCGCATCCAGCTTGCACTGGCCACAGTGCTGACGTAAAATATCCTCAGTGGTAAAAGGTTGGAGTCCCCTTACCGTCAAGCTTACCAGGGAAGGATTTCCTCTCCATGTAACCTAGATGCGTGAGACTTCCATTAAAAAGTCTTCTACGAAGGCCAATTTGACCCATTACAGGAGTTCCCTTGTCTTCTGAATTACGGAGGCTACCGCTTAAATCAAACTTTAATGTTCAATGAGGTTTATATTATTTGTTCTGAAACAATTTGTTTAGAGTGATTTAAAATTTCGGGATTTTTATTTCATTTATTTTCTATGGAATAAAAGCTCCATTTTGCAACTTCATAATTAGAGTTGGTTTCTGGAATGGAGTCCAGAGATGATTGTGTTCCAGAAAAGATCCGGATTTTTAGCCAACTGCGATCCGAAAGTTTTCGAGAATCCAAGGTTCAGATATTTCAAGAAATCATTGATCACATTTATGTATAAAAATTCCTGTACATTTTATTTAAAAATATTAGAATTTATACTTGGCATCTCTTTTTTCTTGGCATCTCTTTTTCTGGGAGAATAATAAGTGTGATTAAAGATAAAACTAAAATCATANTTGAAAGTTATGGATATTAATTTATTTTTAAATTCGGAAGAATATTATTATATAATTTTATAATATAATCGTATAATATAATTTTAAAATCAAATATAATTTTTTCAAACTTTTTATGGATTTGCACGAAAAAGAAAATTTATCTATTGATTTTAATTTTTAGTTTCTTATTTTTATTTATTTAAATTACCATTGATTTAAAATTGTTTTACTCTTTAGAAACGCGTTTTAAAAGGCACAGTCATAAAGAAAGCAAACACGGGGTTTCAGATAACTTTGTGATCTTTGAGCTAGTAAAAAATAATTGAATGTGCAGTATAAGTTGAAACAGAGAATATTTAAACAGGAAATTAGCTGTGAATGCATATCTATGGCACATTAATTTTATAAATTAAAAAAAAACATAAGCATTTTTTTTAATGTAATTTTTTTAATTTTTTTTTTTTAGAAAGCTTACCGAGTTTTAGAAAAAAGTAACGATGTCATTCGATATTTCCGTTACAAATACTTGTACTTTTTCCCTGAAAAAGTAACGAAAGTACAAGTAAAAGTACTAAATTTAAAAAGTAACGAAGTACAAGTAAAAGTACGTACTTTTTACTTGTACCGGCGGTACAAGTAACGAAAGTAAAAGTACTGCCATATATGGAAATCATTGATCACATTTATGTATAAAAATTCCTGTACATTTTATTTAAAAATATTAGAATTTATACTTGGCATCTCTTTCATCTGTAAATATTTTTTCGGGGAGAATAATAAGTGCGATTAAAGATAAAACTAAAATTATACATAATTATTCATTTAAATTATGCTGCATATAATTTATTTAGAATTTCATGTTTTGAAATTATCAATGATTTATATTGGCATTAATTTTTTGAAATGCTTCATTAATGATTTTACTAAAGGAATTATCAGGATTTTTGAGTTGGGCTCACAATCAACCCTGATAACAGTCGAAGATAAGTCTGCAGTAGCCAATTATTGGCTTATCAGCATCAGCCAGTTGTTCTTTTTCCAAATAGGGCAGATAGAGTAGTGATGACTTTTCCAATGAGGTGAGCCGGGTTCGAATCCCAGCGATGGCAGGTCGAAACGAATTCCGCATCCAGTGAGTATTACCCACAGAGCTGACGTAAAATATCCTCAGTGGTAGGTGGTTGGAGTCCCACCCCCAAGCTAACCGTGTTAGGGTTTCCTCCTCATGTAACTTAAATGTGTGAGACTTCCATCAAAAAGTCTTCCACGAAGGCAAATTCCCCCCAATACTTAATACAGGAGTTCCCTTGTCTTCTGAATTGAGTTCAAAACTACAAGGTTTCGAAGTTAAATCAAACTTTAATGAGGTTTATATTATTTCTTCTGAAACAACTTCTTCATTCTTCTAAATTAGTAATGTAGAAAGAAGAAAATTTGCGACGGAAAGTTTTTGTCAACCAGCTGCAAGATCAGCACTATTTTTTTATTAACTACATTTTTCCGTCTCTTAAATACGTAATGAAGAAAAATTGCGACTATAAGTTTTCCCCCGCGTTCTGGCGTCCTCTTAATAACACATCTGAACGAGAGCTGCTCCAGTGTTTTATTAACTTATCCCGTAAGGGAAGCCCAATGAGTTACAGGCAGTCCTAACCTTGATCCTTTGTACTCCATTTACTAACTATTGTTCCTTTTTTTTTAAATTTTGTTCCTAATATTATACTAAAATCCACTTCTTTGTCTAAAGCTCATTGTGGATTGAGTAAGATGGCGTCCCTCAAGGGAAGCCTAATGAGTTACAGTCAGCCCTAACCTTGATCCTTTGTACCAATTTAACTACCTAACCTTGATCCTTTGTACTAATATTACTAACTATTATTCCTTTTTCTTTTTAAGTTTGTTTCTAACATTATACTAATATCCACTTCTTTGTCTAATTCACATTAATATTCACTTCCACTAAGCTGTTATGCTTTTAGCGTAAAATTTCATAAATATTTTTTGTCACCGAAGACTAATTGCTAATCTTTTTTTCTTTTCAATTATAAAATCCAATGTTTCGTTTTTAGTCGTCTAAAAATGTATTCATAATTTAATAAGGAGTTTTGAATAAATAATTTTTTTATTAAGTATAAAACATTCTAATCAATGAACGTCGAGTTTTATAAAAGGACATCATATATACATCAGGAATGAATAATTATAAATTAGTTTGTTTTTTTTTTGAAATTTTAGTTTTTCTATCAATAATTGATACAATTTCAATAATATACATACTTATGCATAAATTTGGAATTAGTATATATTTATCAATTTCCATAATATAATCTTACAATTATCAAAACGAATAAGCACTCAATATTTGTAAGCATCTTAAAATTTTTAAACATATCGTCTTAGCCTTACAATAAATTTTTTAATTACCTGTCCGCGCAGGTTTCGCAGAGCTATTTTACCAACCATTTAATTTAATTTTTACATTTCTCAAAATCTTATCTCTTTTTTCATTAATATACTAATCTTTTTTTTTAGTACTTTAATTTAGGTTTTCTTTTAAAGTAAAATTCCTTTTCAAATGATTGTCATGTTTTTTATTATAAGGAAACTTAAAATTATAACCAGCTAATTGAGAATTAAATATTTTTAAGAAATTGAAACCATTTCTGCTGTTTAAATTTATTCTATGTAGAAAAGCTGAATATTTACTCAACTACTATTTTTCCGAGAGATGATGATTAAATTGAAGTCTTTTTCTTATTGTTTCCGATTTATTTCAGTATTGGAAAGTTAATGCATGTATGTGCACAGCAAATAAAAAAATTGCTTTTTTTATATAATGAAGAAAAAAATTATGGATATACAATTTTATTTTGACGTTCAAACTTTCCCTGTCCCCTTTAAAGTTGAAACAACTTGCTTGAAAGAGTTTTTAATTATCAACAGAACACAATTCTTAAAAAATAATATTGTTATTTCAGAAAAATAACAATATTTTTTGCTCGATATGCCTTATTTTGTTAAACAGCTAAAAATGAAAAATTGTAATAAGATTCCAAAGCCTTGTTATGAATATGCAACAGGGTATTTGCTTTGCTAGTGTGCATTATATTTTTTTATTCTGTTAATAGATGGGCTGCATCAGTTATTTAAAATAAATAATACTTTCTTTCTAGTTAGTGGAGATGTATATCGTCAACAGATGGCACTGAGATACATAGAAATTTTATCATTCAATCTAGTGGGACGGTTGCTGTTTCTATACTAGACAACACCTGGAATGGAAGAAAGGGAGGAAGAGGCGTGAAAGGGGAGGGACATGATTTTCTGGGTTACATTTTTTGGCAAAACTCAATATTTAAAGGGTGCGCCAAACGTTTCGCATTTATACTTTTTACTGATTTCTTTTTCTCCTTTTTGTGCTGATGAATCAGAGGTTGTTTTGATTCCCTTTAATTTGTCTTATTTAATCTTCCTTTCTGCCAGGCCATTATCGGCTCCCTCTTTCAACTTGGAGCATCCCCACCCCCATCGAAATTCTCCACGGCCATCGCGCTCCAGAACTTGCAAATCTTGTTATCAAGACTTTTGGAGGACTCTAAATCTTTGCACTGCATGCATATACACGACAACATTCTTCCTTTAATATTTAGTTTGAGACATCATTCCAAATGTTGGTAAACTCCAAAAACTTTTAAAATAATGTATGGCACGGTTTTTTATTCTTTCATATTAGTAATACTTTTAAAAATTCACTCAGCCCTAAAAAAAAAAAAAAGTTGGACCTCTATTTAACGAAGTCGTTCAATCCCGATAATAAGTTCGTTATACAGACCTTTTAGAAACAGGTTATAAATTCATAAACACTAGACATAATTAAAATAGCACTTGATGCACCTTTATCTTGTAAACTAGTATATCTACTATTTATTTTATAAATTTTAAACATAAAAGTAATCTGTATGGAAAGCAAGACATTATCCAGGGTTACTCTATCATGCTTTATGCATTTTCAAGTAAAAAAAGGCTAAAGTTATGTGTAAAATTATAGCTGCATTTGTTATAGAGGTAATTTTAAACATACTACATGCGTTCTTAAGTTTAATTGCTACTGCTCAAATCCGTTCATTTTGTTTTGAGTTTTTCCTTCATTTCCCCCCATGAAATCCTTTAATAAGTTTGAAATATTTTGGGAAATAGGGAAAGTGGATCTCAAAAAAAAAGTTCGTTCAATAGAAAATTCACTTCGCTATTTGGAAGTTGTTTTATGAAGATATTTTGAAAATGTTCTTGCTTCATCCAAAAAAATTCGCAAAATGGAAGTTCGTTAAATAGAAGCTCGACTGAGTATGTATAAACATTCTTCAAAAAGAATTTTCCTTAAAAATTAATTTTAAAGCTGTAATTAATAAGTTTGGAAAATAATTTTGATATGCATTTTTTATAAATTATAAATAAAAATTGTTCTGCTATTTCGCCGTAAAAGGGCAACTCAATTAACACGTCACAAACGTCATTTACTGAAATAACGCCGGGAAGTATTTCAAAAGAGTAGAGGAGAGGATTCCATCGAATTCCACCCTATTAAAACTTGCCCCAACAACAAAGGAAATCGCACGGGGTCATTTATTTTTCCTGTTTGAGCACGCGCATATTTTCAATCTAATTCTATTTTAGTTT
This sequence comes from Parasteatoda tepidariorum, assembly GCF_043381705.1. Lineage (NCBI taxonomy): Eukaryota > Metazoa > Arthropoda > Arachnida > Araneae > Theridiidae > Parasteatoda > Parasteatoda tepidariorum. Next base: position 100,769,988 of record NC_092205.1, on the reverse strand, counting down.
TACTAGCTTTTGGAAAGGAATTAAGATATTTAGAAAAGGATTTATAAGCGATATTTATTTTTTTAAAGAATTTTTAATGTACAGATAAGTTAATGTAATATTTAAATTGAATTTTTAACGTATTAAAATGACTCACAATGGCGACTGTTAAGAACGGACATAATTTCTTGTTCTGATAAGATAAATATTCGCAAAATTGATCAAAATATTAAAAAAAAAAAGCAAAAAAAACGTGGAGATGGAATTAGTCAGGAAAGAAAGAAGGTGGTGTTTTCGTCCAAGAAGTTATTGGAAAATTACATAAAAGTGGTAAAGCTTATTGCGTCGTGTGCTGCTATGAGATATCACACATAGCTCTAGAACAGTGGTTTCCATGGCGGCCCGGGGGCCGCATCCGGCCCGCGAACTAAAATATATTGGTTATTTTTTTGCGGACAATTTTCGTGAAAAATCTATATTAGTTTAAAATACTTTCCTCGTTAATAAAGATTCTTCGTTTCTGCGAAATTTATCATACCAACGGTACAAAAAATTTTTTTTCTCAGGTTTTGCATTCAAGAAAATATTTATTAAGATACAAAAATAATCGTGTATGTTGCTCCTTTTTATTTCATTGTTTTTGTATTTTGTGAATACAATTTAGCATGTGTGTATCAGAAATTTTCTCGAAGAAATTCAACGATTTAACTTTTTGAAACCACTCATTTTGGACGAAAATATTTACACACATTTGCAAATTTTAAATGTAAATATCTATTCTCTGGTGGTTGCAGCAGACAAACCTCAATTTTGTCATTGAACATTTTGTGTGCTACTATGTAAGTTTTAATACCAACCTTTTTAAAGTTTTATATCTTAACAATTAGATATCTGTTGCACATTAATTGTTTAATACATGGGTGCACATTAAAGTTATTATTGCCCGAATTTTTTAATATGCAATTAAATATTTTTTTGAAATCTACTTCTTATTTTGATTTGTAATTCAATGCTTTTGTTTTGTACAACTTGCTAAAAATCTGACAGTAATATTTAATGTTCCTTCAAACATAAAAGAGTCCTACATAAAATTTTGATAAGGTTGCGGCCCGCCATTTGATTTGTATTTTTAATTGTGGCCCTCGGCCTCATGTAAGTTGGAAACCCCTGCTCTAGAAAATGTGCGGTACTTTCCTCATCAATTACACTCACTACTTCGGTATGAAATAAAATAAAACTGTTACGTTGAAAACAAGGCCGAGAGTGAAACATGAACCTTTATTTTAATTCACATCCTGGGTCCTATTCTTTCAACACTTAATATTCAGAGTTTATTTTATTTCTCTTTAGAGAAAACACTTGATTGTATGATAATCAGTTCGATTCTTTAAACAAACTGGTGTAGAATAGTATTTATGAAGTTCATTTTTAATAGATTTTGTTTGTGTCTTTTTTTTATTGAAATAAAAGAACATAATTTTATAATCATCTACTCATACTTATGATGTTTTTTTTCTTTCCCTTTCACCCTATTTTATTGTTTATCTTAAGATTTTAACTATTTAGAATAACTACTACTTTAACGAAAATCAAATGACTACGGAGTGTGATGATAAGTAAATCAATAAATCTGAAGAGAAATCGAAAGGAGCAATCTTTTTTTTACTTATGCAGGTGTTAAAACAAAGAAATTAAGGTAGTATGAACATGGGAGTTATCTTAATTATTATATCTCCTAATAACGGTGATACGTATTTATTTCCTTTCCCGCCTACGAAGGGAATACGCAATACGAATTTTTAAAATTTGTTTGCAAAATCTCGTAATTATTCCCAACAAGCTCAATATTTATTTTGTATTATACTTTATTATCAAATATTAATTTGATTTAATTAAATATTTGATGATCAAATATTAATTTCATTATTCTGATTTTTGGTAGTAACTAAGTCTAATTTATCAACGAGTTTTCGCGGTATGTAAGAAGTCTTCGAAATTTTCGTGTCTCTTATATTTATTCGATTAAATATTAATTCAACAATTTTAAAAAATCGTGAAAGTTCTGTGACGAATCCAGGGACCGTCCACTAATTCTTTAAAACTGTTTGATCAAACTTATGGATTTTGTTTGTTTCAGAATTTTTCTGGTTTATGAGCTGTTTTTCTTTTCTTTTAATACGTAGACAACTCAACAATTTCTTCATTATTATTACGAAAACTAAACATAAAAATTGAGGGGTTATTTACTTAAACTATTTTTAAGAAATATTTATTTTGGAAAAAAAAAATTCTCTCTATATCGTTAGTTTTCGTGTCTCTTATTTTTATTCGATTAAATAATGATTTAAGAATTTCGAAAAATTGTAAAAGTTCCCAATCGAAATGAGGAACCGTCCATTAATTTCTTAAAACTATTTGCTCACACAATTTCTTTGTTTCAGAATTTTTGAGGTTTATGAGCCTTAAAAAAAAAAATAATAATAGACAGCTGAATGATTTCTTAAAATTAAATCAGAAGTTGAGGAGTCGTTTATTTCTATTATTTTTTAAAATTTTTTATCCTGTACAAAAATTTTTTGATTTAGTTCATCTGACTTAACAAAACAATTTAATAATTAATAACAGAATTTTTAAATATACAGGGTTGCCATAGAAAAAAATGAACAAAATAGTTGCTTTTAGTAGCCTAAAACATGAAAATAGTAGCCAAAAACTATTAAAATAGTTGCCTAAATAAGAACAAAAATTCATCAAAAATATGACTAAAATTTTATTAATGACTTGGTTGACAAGTTGGTCACAAATATGATAATTTTTATATAAACGTAAATGTTTATATATATATATGTATAAATGAAAAGTAAAATCTCAAAATCGAAATTCACGCATCGTAATATCGCATTAAAATTTATTATTATTTTTTTTTCTTGTAAATCATGCGGAATTTCGTAGCAATAATCATTGAAAAGAAGATCGAGAAATGAAATAGACTTAGAATGGAGTCAGTGCAGATGGATCGAATTAAAAAGTGAAGACTCAAATTTGCAATTCAAAATTTTTTATTTTTTTATGAAGAAAAAAAAAGCTCAGTGTGTTCAGAAACTATCTTGTGGGGTGCAGATTTTCCACCCAATTTATGCTTTAAAAAAAAAATCCATCGATGGAGTTCAGAAAAGTCTCCTTTTCCTGAAAATAGTTGCTTTTTTAGCCTTTTCAAGCAAAAAAAGTTGCCATAGTCGCCTCATGCCAAAAATAGTTGCATTTTAGTCGCCTGTGGTAATCCTGCATATAAATAAGGATATACAAGTAATTACTTTTGCACTGTTTTTTTCATTTCTGATATTCAGTTTCCATACCAACGTTTATATTGCTTACATAAGATTCGATTTTAATTTAAAGATTTTTTTTCTTCTTATCAAATCAGATAGAAAATAATAATAAAAATATGTTTTTTCTCAGATAAACAATTGAGAGTATAACCATTCTGCTGGAAAAAAAATGATGTGTGTTTAAATGGAAAAGAAAACAACGAAAAATACTCACGTTTAGTTCAACCAGCGGTCAGAAAAACTAAATTATTTTTGTAGTTTACAACTACTTAGTTACAAATGTAGTTAACAACAACTAACTTTTTTTAAATGTAGTGACCACAAATTACTTATTAACTACTTGAAGAAGGCGAACTTTTCTGGAAAGATTAATTTACACTTATGTATAAGAGAGTACAAGTGAATAACTAAGATATATTTATTAATGTGTTTGTTATTCCAATTTTTGTTCTTTGAATTTTTTCATTTAACCTTCAACTTTTTATGCCTTTTTCGACAGCATATATTTAATTTAAGAAATGCGAAATTATCAAATGCAATTTCTCAAAGAAATTCAAAACATCGAAAATACGTTCCATTAATTTTTGAAGTTATACTTCTTATGCGACTTCCAACAAGGTTGCGTTAAACGTTTAACGCTACATTTTTATTGGCCGGGAAATCACGTGGTTGGATCCAGTTTTCCCTCATTCATTTCCATATTGTTTTGGTTCTCACTAGCATAAAAATAATAAAATTATTGTTTTTCTATAAATATTTTTTTTAGTTTGTTTTGATACACACATAATTTAATAGGGTAGTACTTTTTATTTTCAAATTTAGTGGATGACAATTATAAAAAATGAGTGAAATCCCACGGACAATGCGACGGATTTAAGGTTATGTCAAGGTACGTCTTTTGTTAATATCAATTGATTGTTTCTCTTTTGAAATTACATTATGACGCATTCACATACATTATTAATACAAATACATTTTCCATGGCGAGACGATGAGGCAATCACAAGCACTGGTTCAAGAGGTCCACGAGGGAAAAATGCACAATATAACCGTTATTACAGAGCACGGAAGGGAGCGGAGCAGGAAAAAGAGTCGTTGAATAGAACTAGTGATCCTTCTATGACTGCTGATTCTTCTACAAATAACGTCGCCGGTTGCGAAGTTTAACTTCTTCCGCGCGGAGGGACTCCACGCACTATTTTTTTTATTTTTAATAACATCAATGTTTCACGAGTGTGCATTCGCGTTTGAAAGTGTGACCAAAGTGATTAAATTATCTATTTTTCGCAATGGCTGGTTTGAAATATTAGTTACACGTGATTTTAAATACGTAATTTCTGTTACAGCTCATTGCAGTCGCCGGGTCATATTCATTGCATCCATTCATGGGTCTGCAAAGATTAGTAGGCATTAAATTCGAAAAATGAGTTGCTTTAGAATCGTGTTTCTTTTCTTAACTGATATTAAAAGTAGCTGCCAGGAATCGCTACAAACAACTGTTTTAATCGCATTATTTACTACACTTCTTTTCTTTAAAAAAGTAGCACTCTACACTACTAAGAAACTAGCGACTACTTCTTACCACTGAGGATTTAAACAATGATTTGTATGCAACCTATTAAGAAAGCTCATATATTAATTGTACTCATTGCATTCAGAAGAGAAGTGTTCGAACCTGTTTCGCTACTAAAATTTATCGAGTACAGTTAATTAATGATAAAAATTGTAATCGTGTCTTTAAGTCACGATTTATTTTATGTCCGGTGTTTTAAAGCCGATCCATTTTTGAGTTTACAATGTTCAATTCCTAGTTTTGTAATTTCGAACCCAGACCAGAAGACAAAGAAACTCCTAGATCAAGCATTGGGATACACTAGAATAAATTTGTGACGGAATTTTATACGGAAAGGAAAACCATGAAACCTCTCCAAAGGAGCCTAAGAGCAAAGGAATTCTAACCTGTGATCATTTTGATTGCATTATAATTGTAAATGATAATAATGTTTGTTTTATTAATAATTATTTATCATGATCGCATCATATACTTATCAGAAAATCAGGTCGATGGCCAAGACTTATGCAAATCAAAAAGCCCCTTTACAGACAAAAAATGCGTATTTTGGTGTTTTTTTATTAAAACTTTATAAAAATCAGACGCTTTTTTAACTCCACTGTATGCAATTGGAAATTAATATTCCGAAATGTCAAGTTAATACCTTTCAAAGGAAAAAATTACAGTATTCTTCAAAAGAAACTATTATAATTTTTCTTTCTCTGTATTTGCATTATATAAACAAAATAAAGCTGTATTCTCTTATCGTTCTTTAAGGGGTGAGGCATCAGAAGGGGGGAAAAACAGAACAGAGCTTGATTAAATTTAAAATAAATTTTTTTGCCTCAACAGACGCATGATATAAACTAAACGAGGAATTTAATTCAAAAATTGTGATTCTTTTTAAAAACTTTTGATAACGAACTCATAAATGAAAACGCATTTCTTCCACATGAAGATAAAAGAAATTTTAAAACTGTCAGACTTGTTTGAACATCGATAGCTAACCACAAAGTGATTTTAAAAAGACTCGTTTTCATTTTAACTATTAAAAATTTTGAAACAAAATGCTTTTGCTACTTTTAATCCGATTTAAAATACTATTCATTTCAACGAAGAATTTATACTTATAAGTGTGTATAAATCAACCCTCAATTTATAATTTAAAAGAGCAGAAAATTTTCAACAGCGTGTGAATAATACGTATGGTCCCAGAAAAGTTATAATCGCTCAAAATTGTTTATGATTTAGTGTAGCTTATTTATCAGATTAACAAGCAATTTAAACACAACTCGTCGTTAATCATTAAAAATAAGCAATTTTAAAGTACATTTATTTCTTTTTAAATCACTTAGTGAAATCAGCNAATTTAAATTACAAAATTATTTAAAATGACAAAGTACAAAATTCGAATGAAATCTGCACAGTAGTTCACAAGAAATCAAATTTTAAGTATACGACTTTTTTAAATTTGATAACTCAGAAACTGTTCAACCGATTTTATTCAAATTTTGTCATTTAAAGTTACATGCCATAAAACGATGTACAAATTTTCACACTTTGCAATTAAAAAAGTTTTCCACAGTTACTTAACGAAATAATAATTAGTAAAAAAGAAATTGTTTTTTTTTCTTTGGAAAAACAAATTTTATAATTATGTGAATGAACTTTTTGGCTTGCTTGATAAGTCCACGAATTAAGGGACATAAAACTAAATTATATGAACCCTATTTTCCACCATTTCGGTGATCAAAAAGAAGGTTCATTTATTCAAGGAAAGATTTATTATTTTTTTTTTTGGATCTGATTTCGTAACTTAACAGTTAACACTAATTAATAAGCACATTTAAGTATACTCCTTTAAACCATCAAAATCGATTTATAATACGTGAAAATTCGATCATGAGAACAAAACATATTCAGATAGATACTTTTTGCTGTACTTTATCATCATAGACGTAGGTAGATAAATGTTTGTAACAAAATGCTTTTGCTACTTTTAATCCGATTTAAAATACTATTAATTTCAACTAAGAATTAATACTTAAAAGTGCGTATAGCTCAACCCTCAATTTATAATTTAAAAGAGCAGAAAGTTTTCAACAGCGTGTGAATAATGCGTATGGCCCCAGAAAAGTTATAATCCCTCAAAATTGTTTATGATTTAGTGTAGCTTATTTATCAGATTAAAAAGCATTTTTAACGCAACTCGTCGTTAATCATTAAAAATAAGCAATTTTAAAGTACATTTATTTCTTTTTAAATCACTTAGTGAAATCAGCGCTTTTCAAGCATTCATTTTAAATTCGAATTTTTGATAGTTCGAACATTTTTTACCTTCTCTGATTTCGAAGTTGTAGGAGTGTATGTGGTGTAATCTTTAAATAAATGTAATTATATTTTAATACTTTTATTACTGTTTTAACTACTTTTATTCCATTTTTTAAGAAAACACTTTAAAAAACTGTGATTTAAATACAATTATTTTCAAACCTTATGACAAAAGAAAAGTACATGTCCTCTTTAGAGTTGTAAAATCGTTTTAAAATTGTTCCATGGAAAGAAAGAAAATTAAAAGAAAAGTTTTGTTCAAAAGTGAAAACGATTTTTTAAAACAACTTTGGATGAGTAAGCAAAACATCTGCTAACAAAACAGTTGTTACTGTAATTACCCTTTTATAAAGAAATGTAGACCCCATTTTGAAATGAAGAAATACTTGATGTTAAAGTAAAAATAGTCGCCAAGGGTGGGAATATGGTTTCGTAAAAAAAGAAAGAATCATTAGGAAATCATTTTTTTTTTCTTCTTTGTCAAAATAATGTCTTCCAATTCCCTCGGAATTTCTTAAGTAAAACTTCTTAAAATGTGTTTCAGTTGTTCCACTAATAATGTTTTAAATTCAATTTAAACTAATTTTGGCAACCCTGATTTATAAATTCTTTTTTGCCATAAAGCTTCTATCACATCAAGCAATTCATCAATATTCGTAACTACTCAATCTTTTTTTTTCTTCTTTTGATTACGCATAGTTTAGAATCGCTTTATTTTATGCGCATTGAGTTTTTGGGGTATTTAAAATATGTTTAAATTAAAATTATTTCGCATCACAAAAATGCTTTATGTTATATTGAAAATTCGTCAATTCAATTTCAAACTGGTTAAAGGGGCCCAGAACATTTCTGTACCCGGAGGCCCTTCCGGCTATTAAGACCGTCCTGCTTAGATAAGTTCTTATCAATTAAATTCTAAGAAATAACTCACAGTAAATACAAGTATTTAGCATTAATAATAATTTTTTTTATAACAATCGTTGAAGAGCCGATCCAATTTGTAGGGTTTACATCTACTAATGTTCAACTCCGTAGCCTTGTCTTTTTGAACCCAATCCAGAAGAACTATTGGATCAAGTATTGGGAGAAAATTTTGCCTTCGTTGAGGACTTTTTGATGGAACTTACTCACATTTGCGTAACACGGAGAAGAAAACCACGAAAATCTCCCCCGGTTAGCTAGACAAGGGGACTTTAACCGATGATCTGTATACCACTGAGGATATCTTATGTCAACATTGTGGTCACTCATAGTTAATTTTTCTAACCGTCGTTGAACAGCCGACCCCATTTTTGGGTTTACAACTACTTATGTTCCAACTACGCAGCCTTGTAATTTAAAACCCAATTCAGAAGACAGGGAAACTCCTGGAACAAGTAAAGGGAGAAATTTGCCTTCGATGTTTGTTTTGATTTTTGATGAATTTTGTTTTGAAGGAACTAACCCGCCTTTGCGTTGCATGGAGAGGAAAACCACTAGACCTCCCACGGTTAGTCTGACGGGAAGGAGGCTCTGACCCATGATCCGTCTATCACTGAAGATACTTTATGAGCCGGATGCGGAATTCGTATAGACATCCCTAGAATTCGAAACCGGTGTGAACGCTTTCTCACGTAAAGCATCACGGCTCCATAAGTAATTATTGATGGAACTGACCTGCATTTGCGTAACATGGAAAGAAAGACCACGAGAACCTTCCACGGTTAGTCTGACGGTAAGGGGGTTCTGACCCATGATCCGTTTACTACTGAAGATACTTTATGAGCCGGACCCGGAATTCGTATTGAAATCGCTGGAATTCGAAACCGGTGTGATCGCTCTATCATCTGCACCATCACGGCTCCATTGGTCATTATTGTAAAGCTTTATACTTAAATACTCTACAATTGTATGTTAATTATTATTTTCTTTCTTATCTTTTCTTTAGATAGGGCCTTCAAATATGTATTATATTTACTGATAAATAGGAGCTTATAAATTATGCAAGTCACATTTTAGACCAGTCCACGTAACGAATGCAAAAATACACTTTTTTTTCTTCCTCGTTTTACTTACCATTTTTCAACGACAGCTAAGATAAGTAACCGTATACACAATTATAATTAAGATGAAATAATTGCTTCCTTCAAACTTAAGTGAGGGAATAATTATAGGGTTCATGGTTTATTTTACAACCGTCTTTGAACAGTCAACCCAATTTTGAGTTCATGACTATTCATGTTCAGTTCAGTAGCTATGTAATTCAAAACCTAATCCAGAAGACAAGGGTTGGGAGAAATTTGCCTGCTTGGAGGACTTTCTGATGAAACTAACACGAGTTATGTGGAGAGGAAAGATTAATACACCAAAAAGCAAATTGAGATCGCTAGCTGCGGTCAGTAAGCGGATGGGTGGGTGACCACTTTGATCAGCCTGCGTATTGAATGAAGGTGTGCGGTATCGCTCCTCGTTAAACTGTTCTAATGTAAACAGGTCGACTTCATGCACAGGTCGTCGGCCTACCAAAGCAGGGGTGCCTTTCTCTCTACAGAGGATCAAAATTGCTATGGCATGTCTTCGGATCATCCTCAGGGATGTTTCCCAGTCATTCCAGGGTCCAATAGCAGACTGTGCAGCTTAGGGAGACAAAAAATTAAGTACCTTACCATATATATGCAGAATGAAGAAAAGAACTGCCTCTCATCCCTTCTTCTACCGCCATTATTTCCAGTGCCACAACTTCCCCGCCCCACCACCATTCCTTTTTAATCGAAAAGAAACAGTCTTCGTCTGTTGCTGGAAGAACATACTTCATAGCCCAGCCGGGGCTAAATGAGGCAGACCGCGGACAGGGGTCTGTCCAGACATTTTGTGAAAAGTCCGTTTTTAGTGAAATTGTGAAAAAAT